>NW_027076059.1:0-1000 GCF_963932015.1 Anas acuta | reverse complement strand
TGGTGACGTCACCGCCCTCTCCTCCAATCACAGGCTGCTGCTGGAGGGGGCGTGGCGGCCGGAAGGGGCGGAGCTTCTGGGGCTCCTCCCCCCGGCCCCGCCCCGCGCGCTGGTGGCCCGCCTCTTCCGGGTGGCGCTGGGTGAGTGGGCGGGGCCAGGCCTTAAAGGGGGCGTGGCCTCGTGCTAAGCCCCGCCCCCTAACGCTTGGCCCCGCCCCCCGCAGAGCTCTGCAGCGCCGGTTGGCTGCGGCTGGCCCAGCCCCGCCCCTTCGCTCCCATTGGGCTGCGCCCCGGGCCCCGCCCCCTTCAGGAATAAAAGGGGGCGTGGCCTCCGCATGACTCCGCCCACTCTCGTGTTTTATTGGTTGTTCGTGGATGACGTCACGGAGGGGGCGGGGCCGAAGAGGGCGTGGCGCAGGCGGGCGGCGTCGGGGGGCGGGAGCTGCGCCAAGGCCCCGCCCACCAGCTCCGGGCTCCGCCCCCAGGCCTGGCGCAGCAGCGAGGCCACGCCCACCTCCAGCCCTGGGGGCGGGGACAGCGAGGGAGGGACACGCCCCTTGTTAGGCTCCGCCCACCCCCACCCTGCCCCATAGATCCCGCCCCATAGATTCTGCCCCCCATAGCCCCCATGGATCCTGCCCCATAGATCCCTCCAGCCCCACATCTCCCATAGATCCCAGCCCCATAGGCCCCAGCCCCATAGATTCTGCCCCCCATAGCCCCCATGGATCCAGCCCCACACCTCCCAGCCCCATAGATACCCCCAGCCCCACATCTCCCTATAGATCGCACCCCATAGATCCCTGCCCCCCACAGCCCCCCTGGATCCCACCCCACACCTCCCAGCCCCATAGATACCCCCAGCCCCACAGATCCCAGCCCCACACCCCCCAGCCCCATAGCTCCTGCCCCACATCCCCCCACACCTCCCAGCCCCATAGATCCATCCCTGCCCCACATCTCCCCATAGATCTCCACCCCATAGCCCCCAGCCCCATAGA
>NW_027076058.1:300000-456371 GCF_963932015.1 Anas acuta | reverse complement strand
CATGCAACTGGACTCTCGGGGCTTGCTGTTCCTGAGCAAACCTAAACGTTGCCCTAGCCGTCATCGGAGACGAGTGAAAAATCAGGCCCCAGGAAATGCGTTGCGTGCCCTTTTCGTCCATCCAAAAGTGCCCCCAAAGGAAGGCTTTGGGTACAAGTGAACTCCCCAGGGGAGCCTTTACGCAGCCCCACATGCAACTGGACCCTCCGGGTTCGCTGTTTCCGAGCATCCCTAAACATAGCCCTAGCCGGCATCGATGACGACTGAAAAATCAGGCCC
The DNA here is from genome assembly GCF_963932015.1 of Anas acuta. Taxonomy (NCBI): domain Eukaryota; kingdom Metazoa; phylum Chordata; class Aves; order Anseriformes; family Anatidae; genus Anas; species Anas acuta. Next base: position 456,092 of record NW_027076058.1, on the reverse strand, counting down.
CAGGAAATGCGTTGCGAGCCCCTTTGGACCATCCAAAAGTGCCCGCAAAGAAAGGCTTTGGGTACAAGTGATCTCCCCAGGGGAGCCTTTACGCAGCCCCACATGCAACTGGACCCTCCGGGTTCGCTGTTTCCGAGCATCCCTAAACATAGCCCTAGCCGGCATCGAAGACGACTGAAAAATCAGGCCCCAGGAAATGCGTTCCGAGGCCTTTTTGCCCATCCAAAAGTGCCCCCAAAGGAAGGCTTTGGGTACAAGTGAACTCCCCAGGGGAGCCTTTACGCAGCCCCACATGCAACTGGACTCTCGGGGTTTGCTGTTCCTGAGCAAACCTAAACGTTGTCCTAGCCGTCATCGGAGACGAGTGAAAAATCAGGCCCCAGGAAATGCGTTGCGAGCCCTTTTCGTCCATCCAAAAGTGCCCCCAAAGGAAGGCTTTGGGTACAAGTGAACTCCCCAGGGGAGCCTTTACGCAGCCCCACATGCAACTGGACCCTCCGGGTTCGCTGTTTCCGAGCATCCCTAAACATAGCCCTAGCCGGCATCGAAGACGACTGAAAAATCAGGCCCCAGGAAATGCGTTGCGAACCCTTTTCGTCCATTCAAAAGTGCCCCCAAAGGAAGGCTTTGGGTACAAGAGAACTCCCCAGGGGAGCCTTTACGCAGCCCCACATGCAACTGGACCCTCCGGGTTCGATTTTTCCGAGCAACCCTAAATATATCCCTAGCCGGCATGGGAGAAAACTGAAAACCCGAGCCCCAGAAAACGCGTTGCAAGCCCCTTTGGACCATCCAAAAGTGTCACCAAAGGAAGGCTTTGGGTACAAGAGAACTCCCCAGGGGAGCCTTTACGCAGCCCCACATGCAACTGGACCCTCCGGGTTCGCTGTTCAAGAGCAAACATAAACATATCCCTAGCCGGCATCGAAGACGACTGAAAAATCAGGCCCCAGGAAAATGCGTTGCGAGCCCTTTTCGCCCATCCAAAAGTGTCCCCAAAGGAAGGCTTTGGGTACAAGTGAACTCCCCAGGGGAGCCTTTACGCAGCCCCACATGCAACTGGACCCTCCGGGTTCGATTTTTCCGAGCAACCCTAAATATATCACTAGCCGGCATGGAGAAGACTGAAAACCCGGGCCCCAGAAAACGCGTTGTAAGCCCCTTTGGACCATCCAAAAGTGTCACCAAAGGAAGGCTTTGGGTACAAGTGATCTCCCCAGGGCAGCCTTTACGCAGCCCCACATGCAACTGGACCCTCCGGGTTCGCTGTTTCCGAGCATCCCTAAACATAGCCCTAGCCGGCATCGAAGACGACTGAAAAATCAGGCCCCAGGAAATGCGTTCCGAGGCCTTTTTGCCCATCCAAAAGTGCCCCCAAAGGAAGGCTTTGGGTACAAGTGAACTCCCCAGGGGAGCCTTTACGCAGCCCCACATGCAACTGGACCCTCCGGGTTCGCTGTTCAAGAGCAAACCTAAACGTAGCCCTAGCCGTCATCGGAGACGACTGAAAAATCAGGCCCCAGGAAATGCGTTGCAAGCCCCTTTGGACCATCCATAAGTGTCACCAAAGGAAGGCTTTGGGTACAAGAGAACTCCCCAGGGGAGCCTTTACGCAGCCCCACATGCAACTGGACCCTCCGGGTTCGCTGTTTCCGAGCATCCCTAAACATAGCCCTAGCCGGCATCGATGACGACTGAAAAATCAGGCCCCAGGAAATGCGTTGCGAGCCCCTTTGGACCATCCAAAAGTGCCCGCAAAGAAAGGCTTTGGGTACAAGTGATCTCCCCAGGGGAGCCTTTACGCAGCCCCACATGCAACTGGACCCTCCGGGTTCGCTGTTTCCGAGCATCCCTAAACATAGCCCTAGCCGGCATCGAAGACGACTGAAAAATCAGGCCCCAGGAAATGCGTTCCGAGGCCTTTTTGCCCATCCAAAAGTGCCCCCAAAGGAAGGCTTTGGGTACAAGTGAACTCCCCAGGGGAGCCTTTACGCAGCCCCACATGCAACTGGACTCTCGGGGTTTGCTGTTCCTGAGCAAACCTAAACGTTGCCCTAGCCGTCATCGGAGACGAGTGAAAAATCAGGCCCCAGGAAATGCGTTGCGAGCCCTTTTCGTCCATCCAAAAGTGCCCCCAAAGGAAGGCTTTGGGTACAAGTGAACTCCCCAGGGGAGCCTTTACGCAGCCCCACATGCAACTGGACCCTCCGGGTTCGCTGTTTCCGAGCATCCCTAAACATAGCCCTAGCCGGCATCGAAGACGACTGAAAAATCAGGCCCCAGGAAATGCGTTGCGAACCCTTTTCGTCCATTCAAAAGTGCCCCCAAAGGAAGGCTTTGGGTACAAGAGAACTCCCCAGGGGAGCCTTTACGCAGCCCCACATGCAACTGGACCCTCCGGGTTCGATTTTTCCGAGCAACCCTAAATATATCCCTAGCCGGCATGGGAGAAAACTGAAAACCCGAGCCCCAGAAAACGCGTTGCAAGCCCCTTTGGACCATCCAAAAGTGTCACCAAAGGAAGGCTTTGGGTACAAGAGAACTCCCCAGGGGAGCCTTTACGCAGCCCCACATGCAACTGGACCCTCCGGGTTCGCTGTTCAAGAGCAAACATAAACATATCCCTAGCCGGCATCGAAGACGACTGAAAAATCAGGCCCCAGGAAATGCGTTGCGAGCCCTTTTCGCCCATCCAAAAGTGTCCCCAAAGGAAGGCTTTGGGTACAAGTGAACTCCCCAGGGGAGCCTTTACGCAGCCCCACATGCAACTGGACCCTCCGGGTTCGATTTTTCCGAGCAACCCTAAATATATCACTAGCCGGCATGGGAGAAGACTGAAAACCCGGGCTCCAGAAACGCGTTGTAAGCCCCTTTGGACCATCCAAAAGTGTCACCAAAGGAAGGCTTTGGGTACAAGTGATCTCCCCAGGGCAGCCTTTACGCAGCCCCACATGCAACTGGACCTCCGGGTTCGCTGTTTCCGAGCATCCCTAAACATAGCCCTAGCCGGCATCGAAGACGACTGAAAAATCAGGCCCCAGGAAATGCGTTCCGAGGCCTTTTTGCCCATCCAAAAGTGCCCCCAAAGGAAGGCTTTGGGTACAAGTGAACTCCCCAGGGCAGCCTTTACGCAGCCCCACATGCAACTGGACCCTTCGGGTTCGCTGTTTCCGAGCATCCCTAAACATAGCCCTAGCCGGCATCGAAGACGAGTGAAAAATCAGGCCCCAGGAAATGCGTTGCGAGCCCTTTTCGTCCATCCAAAAGTGCCCCCAAAGGAAGGCTTTGGGTACAAGTGAACTCCCCAGGGGAGCCTTTACGCAGCCCCACATGCAACTGGACTCTCGGGGTTTGCTGTTCCTGAGCAAACCTAAACGTTGCCCTAGCCGTCATCGGAGACGAGTAAAAAATCAGGCCCCAGGAAATGCGTTGCGTGCCCTTTTCGTCCATCCAAAAGTGCCCCCAAAGGAAGGCTTTGGGTACAAGTGAACTCCCCAGGGGAGCCTTTACGCAGCCCCACATGCAACTGGACCCTCCGGGTTCGCTGTTTCCGAGCATCCCTAAACATAGCCCTAGCCGGCATCGATGACGACTGAAAAATCAGGCCCCAGGAAATGCGTTGCGAGCCCCTTTGGACCATCCAAAAGTGCCCCCAAAGGAAGGCTTTGGATACAAGTGAACTCCCCAGGGGAGCCTTTACGCAGCCCCACATGCAACTGGACCCTCCGGGTTCGCTGTTTCTTAGCAAACATAAACATAGCCCTAGCCGTCATCGGAGACAAGTGAAAAATCAGGCCCTAGGAAATGCGTGCGAGCCCCTTCGGACCATCCAAAAGTTCCCCCAAAGGAAGGCTTTGGGTACAAGTGAACTCCCCAGGGGAGCCTTTACGCAGCCCCACATGCAACTGGACCCTCCTGCTTTGCTGTTCCTGAGCAAACCTAAACGTAGCCCTAGCCGTCATCGGAGACGAGTGAAAAATCAGGCCCCAGGAAATGCGTTCCGAGTCCTTTTCGCCCATCCAAAAGTGCCCCCAAAGGAAGGCTTTGGGTACAAGTGAACTCCCCAGGGGAGCCTTTACGCAGCCCCACATGCAACTGGACCCTCCGGGTTCGCTGTTTCCGAGCATCCCTAAACATAGCCCTAGCCGTCATCGGAGACGAGTGAAAAATCAGGCCCCAGGAAATGCGTTGCGAGCCCTTTTCGCCCATCCAAAAGTGCCCCCAAAGAAAGGCTTTGGGTACAAGTGAATTCCTCAGGGGAGCCTTATGCAGCCCCACATGCAACTGGACCCTCCGGGTTCGATTTTTCCGAGCAACCCTAAATATATCACTAGCCGGCATGGGAGAAGATTGAAAACCCGGGCCCCAGAAAACGCGTTGCAAGCCCGTTTGGACCATCCAAAAGTGCCCGCAAAGGAAGGCTTTGGGTACAAGTGATCTCCCCAGGGGAGCCTTTACGCAGCCCCACATGCAACTGGACCCTCCGGGTTCGCTGTTTCTAAGCAAACCTAAACGTAGCCCTAGCCGTCATCGGAGACGACTGAAAAATCAGGCCCCAGGAAATGCGTTGCAAGCCCCTTTGGACCATCCATAAGTGTCACCAAAGGAAGGCTTTGGGTACAAGAGAACTCCCCAGGGGAGCCTTTACGCAGCCCCACATGCAACTGGACCCTCCGGGTTCGCTGTTCAAGAGCAAACCTAAACGTAGCCCTAGCCGTAATAGGAGACGACTGAAACAACAGGCCCCAGGAAATGCGTTGCGAGCCCCTTTGGACCATCCAAAAGTGCCCGCAAAGAAAGGCTTTGGGTACAAGTGATCTCCCCAGGGGAGCCTTTACGCAGCCCCACATGCAACTGGACCCTCCGGGTTCGCTGTTTCCGAGCATCCCTAAACATAGCCCTAGCCGGCATCGAAGACGACTGAAAAATCAGGCCCCAGGAAATGCGTTCCGAGGCCTTTTTGCCCATCCAAAAGTGCCCCCAAAGGAAGGCTTTGGGTACAAGTGAACTCCCCAGGGGAGCCTTTACGCAGCCCCACATGCAACTGGACTCTCGGGGTTTGCTGTTCCTGAGCAAACCTAAACGTTGCCCTAGCCGTCATCGGAGACGAGTGAAAAATCAGGCCCCAGGAAATGCGTTGCGAGCCCTTTTCGTCCATCCAAAAGTGCCCCCAAAGGAAGGCTTTGGGTACATCTGAAGTTCCGAGGGGAGCCTTTACGCAGCCCCACATGCAACTGGACCCTCCGGGTTCGCTGTTTCCGAGCATCCCTAAACATAGCCCTAGCCGGCATCGATGACGACTGAAAAATCAGGCCCCAGGAAATGCGTTGCGAGCCCCTTTGGACCATCCAAAAGTGCCCCCAAAGGAAGGCTTTGGATACAAGTGAACTCCCCAGGGGAGCCTTTACGCAGCCCCACATGCAACTGGACCCTCCGGGTTCGCTGTTTCTAAGCAAACATAAACATAGCCCTAGCCGTCATCGGAGACAAGTGAAAAATCAGGCCCTAGGAAATGCGTTGCGAGCCCCTTCGGACCATCCAAAAATTCCCCCAAAGGAAGGCTTTGGGTACAAGTGAACTCCCCAGGGGAGCCTTTACGCAGCCCCACATGCAACTGGACCCTCCTGCTTTGCTGTTCCTGAGCAAACCTAAACGTAGCCCTAGCCGTCATCGGAGACGAGTGAAAAATCAGGCCCCAGGAAATGCGTTCCGAGGCCTTTTCGCCCATCCAAATGTGCCCCCAAAGGAAGGCTTTGGGTACAAGTGAACTCCCCAGGGGAGCCTTTACGCAGCCCCACATGCAACTGGACCCTCCGGGTACGCTGTTCATGAGCAAACCTAAACGTAGCCCTAGCCGTCATCGGAGACGAGTGAAAATCAGGCCCCAGGAAATGCGTTGCGAGCCCTTTTCGTCCATCCAAAAGTGCCCCCAAAGGAAGGCTTTGGGTACAAGTGAACTCCCCAGGGGAGCCTTTACGCAGCCCCACATGCAACTGGACCCTCCGGGTTCGCTGTTCATGAGCAAACCTAAACGTACCCCTAGCCGTCATCGGAGACGAGTGAAAAATCAGGCCCCAGGAAATGCGTTCCGAGGCCTTTTCGCCCATCCAAATGTGCCCCCAAAGGAAGGCTTTGGGTACAAGAGAACTCCCCAGGGGAGCCTTTACGCAGCCCCACATGCAACTGGACCCTCCGGGTCCGATTTTTCCCAGCAAACCTAAATATATCTCTAGCCGGCATGGGAGAAAACTGAAAACCCGAGCCCCAGAAAACGCGTTGCAAGCCCCTTTGGACCATCCAAAAGTGTCACCAAAGGAAGGCTTTGGGTACAAGAGAACTCCCCAGGGGAGCCTTTACGCAGCCCCACATGCAACTGGACCCTCCGGGTTCGCTGTTTCCGAGCATCCCTAAACATAGCCCTAGCCGGCATCGATGACGACTGAAAAATCAGGCCCCAGGAAATGCGTTGCGAGCCCTTTTCGTCCATCCAAAAGTGCCCCCAAAGGAAGGCTTTGGGTACAAGTGAACTCCCCAGGGGAGCCTTTACGCAGCCCCACATGCAACTGGACCCTCCGGGTTCGCTGTTTCCGAGCATCCCTAAACATAGCCCTAGCCGGCATCGATGACGACTGAAAAATCAGGCCCCAGGAAATGCGTTGCGAGCCCCTTTGGACCATCCAAAAGTGCCCCCAAAGGAAGGCTTTGGGTACAAGTGAACTCCCCAGGGGAGCCTTTACGCAGCCCCACATGCAACTGGACCCTCCGGGTTCGCTGTTTCTAAGCAAACATAAACATAGCCCTAGCCGTCATCGGAGACAAGTTAAAAATCAGGCCCTAGGAAATGCGTTGCGAGCCCCTTCGGACCATACAAAAGTTCCTACAAAGGAAGGCTTTGGGTACAAGTGAACTCCCCAGGGGAGCCTTTACGCAGCCCCACATGCAACTGGACCCTCCTGGTTTGCTGTTCCTGAGCAAACCTAAACGTAGCCCTAGCCGTCATCGGAGATGAGTGAAAAATCAGGCCCCAGGAAATGCGTTCCGAGGCCTTTTCGCCCATCCAAATGTGCCCCCAAAGGAAGGCTTTGGGTACAAGTGAACTCCCCAGGGGAGCCTTTACGCAGCCCCACATGCAACTGGACCCTTCGGGTTCGCTGTTTCCGAGCATCCCTAAACATAGCCCTAGCCGGCATCGAAGACGACTGAAAAATCAGGCCCCAGGAAATGCGTTGCGAGCCCTTTTCGTCCATCCAAAAGTGCCCCCAAAGGAAGGCTTTGGGTACAAGAGAACTCCCCAGGGCAGCCTTTACGCAGCCCCACATGCAACTGGACCCTCCGGGTTCGCTGTTTCCGAGCATCCCTAAACATAGCCCTAGCCGTCATCGGAGACGAGTGAAAAATCAGGCCCCAGGAAATGCGTTGCGAGCCCTTTTCGTCCATCCAAAAGTGCCCCCAAAGGAAGGCTTTGGGTACAAGTGAACTCCCCAGGGGAGCCTTTACGCAGCCCCACATGCAACTGGACCCTCCGGGTTCGCTGTTTCCGAGCATCCCTAAACATAGCCCTAGCCGTCATCGGAGACGAGTGAAAAATCAGGCCCCAGGAAATGCGTTGCGAGCCCTTTTCGCCCATCCAAAAGTGTCACCAAAGGAAGGCTTTGGGTACAAGTGAACTCCCCAGGGGAGCCTTTACGCAGCCCCACATGCAACTGGACCCTCCGGGTACGCTGTTCATGATCAAACCTAAACGTAGCCCTAGCCGTCATCGGAGACGAGTGAAAAATCAGGCCCCAGGAAATGCGTTGCAAGCCCCTTTGGACCATCCAAAAGTGCCCCCAAAGGAAGGCTTTGGGTACAAGTGAACTCCCCAGGGGAGCCTTTACGCAGCCCCACATGCAACTGGACCCTCCTGCTTTGCTGTTCCTGAGCAAACCTAAACGTAGCCCTAGCCGTCATCGGAGACGAGTGAAAAATCAGGCCCCTGGAAATGCGTTCCGAGGCCTTTTCGCCCATCCAAAAGTGCCCCCAAAGAAAGGCTTTGGGTAGAAGTGAACTCCCCAGGGGAGCCTTTACGCAGCCCCACATGCAACTGGACCCTTCGGGTTCGCTGTTTCCGAGCATCCCTAAACATAGCCCTAGCCGGCATCGAAGACGAGTGAAAAATCAGGCCCCAGGAAATGCGTTGCGAGCCCTTTTCGTCCATCCAAAAGTGCCCCTAAAGGAAGGCTTTGGGTACAAGAGAACTCCCCAGGGGAGCCTTTACACAGCCCCACATGCAACTGGACCCTCCGGGTTCGCTGTTTCCGAGCATCCCTAAACATAGCCCTAGCCGTCATTGGAGACGAGTGAAAAATCAGGCCCCAGGAAATGCGTTGCGAGCCCTTTTCGTCCATCCAAAAGTGCCCCCAAAGGAAGGCTTTGGGTACAAGTGAACTCCCCAGGGGAGCCTTTACGCAGCCCCACATGCAACTGGACCCTCCGGGTTCGATTTTTTCCCAGCAAACCTAAATATATCCCTAGCCGGCATGGGAGAAAACTGAAAACCCGAGCCCCAGAAAACGCATTGCAAGCCCCTTTGGACCATCCAAAAGTGTCACCAAAGGAAGGCTTTGGGTACAAGTGAACTCCCCAGGGGAGCCTTTACGCAGCCCCACATGCAACTGGACCCTCCGGGTTCGCTGTTTCCGAGCATCCCTAAACATAGCCCTAGCCGTCATCGGAGACGAGTGAAAAATCAGGCCCCAGGAAATGCGTTGCGAGCCCTTTTCGCCCATCCAAAAGTGTCACCAAAGGAAGGCTTTGGGTACAAGTGAACTCCCCAGGGGAGCCTTTACGCAGCCCCACATGCAACTGGACCCTCCGGGTACGCTGTTCATGATCAAACCTAAACGTAGCCCTAGCCGTCATCGGAGACGAGTGAAAAATCAGGCCCCAGGAAATGCGTTGCAAGCCCCTTTGGACCATCCAAAAGTGCCCCCAAAGGAAGGCTTTGGGTACAAGTGAACTCCCCAGGGGAGCCTTTACGCAGCCCCACATGCAACTGGACCCTCCTGCTTTGCTGTTCCTGAGCAAACCTAAACGTAGCCCTAGCCGTCATCGGAGACGAGTGAAAAATCAGGCCCCAGGAAATGCGTTCCGAGGCCTTTTCGCCCATCCAAAAGTGCCCCCAAAGAAAGGCTTTGGGTAGAAGTGAACTCCCCAGGGGAGCCTTTACGCAGCCCCACATGCAATTGGACCCTTCGGGTTCGCTGTTTCCGAGCATCCCTAAACATAGCCCTAGCCGGCATCGAAGACGAGTGAAAAATCAGGCCCCAGGAAATGCGTTGCGAGCCCTTTTCGTCCATCCAAAAGTGCCCCTAAAGGAAGGCTTTGGGTACAAGAGAACTCCCCAGGGGAGCCTTTACGCAGCCCCACATGCAACTGGACCCTCCGGGTTCGCTGTTTCCGAGCATCCCTAAAGATAGCCCTAGCCGTCATTGGAGACGAGTGAAAAATCAGGCCCCAGGAAATGCGTTGCGAGCCCTTTTCGTCCATCCAAAAGTGCCCCCAAAGGAAGGCTTTGGGTACAAGTGAACTCCCCAGGGGAGCCTTTACGCAGCCCCACATGCAACTGGACCCTCCGGGTTCGATTTTTCCCAGCAAACCTAAATATATCCCTAGCTGGCATGGGAGAAAACTGAAAACCCGAGCCCCAGAAAACGCATTGCAAGCCCCTTTGGACCATCCAAAAGTGTCACCAAAGGAAGGCTTTGGGTACAAGAGAACTCCCCAGGGGAGCCTTTACGCAGCCCCACATGCAACTGGACCCTCCGGGTTCGCTGTTCAAGAGCAAACCTATACTTAGCCCTAGCCGTCATCGGAGACGACTGAAAAATCAGGCCCCAGGAAATGCGTTGCAAGCCCCTTTGGACCATTCAAAAGTGTCACCAAAGGAAGGCTTTGGGTACAAGAGAACTCCCCAGGGGAGCCTTTACGCAGCCCCACATGCAACTGGACCCTCCGGGTTCGCTGTTCAAGAGCAAACCTAAACGTAGCCCTAGCCGTAATAGGAGACGACTGAAACAACAGGCCCCAGGAAATGCGTTGCGAGCCCCTTTGGACCATCCAAAAGTGCCCGCAAAGAAAGGCTTTGGGTACAAGTGATCTCCCCAGGGCAGCCTTTACGCAGCCCCACATGAAACTTGACCCTCCGGGTTCGCTGTTTCTAAGCAAACATAAACATAGCCCTAGCCGGCATCGAAGACGACTGAAAAATCAGGCCCCAGGAAATGCGTTCCGAGGCCTTTTCGCCCATCCAAAAGTGTCCCCAAAGGAAGGCTTTGGGTACAAGTGAACTCCCCAGGGGAGCCTTTACGCAGCCCCACATGCAACTGGACCCTTCGGGTTCGCTGTTTCTGAGCATCCCTAAACATAGCCCTAGCCGGCATCGGAGACGAGTGAAAAATCAGGCCCCAGGAAATGCGTTGCGAGCCCTTTTCGTCCATCCAAAAGTGCCCCCAAAGGAAGGCTTTGGGTACAAGTGAACTCCCCAGGGGAGCCTTTACGCAGCCCCACATGCAACTGGACCCTCCGGGTTCGCTGTTTCCGAGCATCCCTAAACATAGCCCTAGCCGGCATCGATGACGACTGAAAAATCAGGCCCCAGGAAATGCGTTGCGAGCCCTTTTCGTCCATCCAAAAGTGCCCCCAAAGGAAGGCTTTGGGTACAAGTGAACTCCCCAGGGGAGCCTTTACGCAGCCCCACATGCAACTGGACCCTCCGGGTTCGCTGTTTCCGAGCATCCCTAAACATAGCCCTAGCCGGCATCGATGACGACTGAAAAATCAGGCCCCAGGAAATGCGTTGCGAGCCCCTTTGGACCATCCAAAAGTGCCCCCAAAGGAAGGCTTTGGGTACAAGTGAACTCCCCAGGGGAGCCTTTACGCAGCCCCACATGCAACTGGACCCTCCGGGTTCGCTGTTTCTAAGCAAACATAAACATAGCCCTAGCCGTCATCGGAGACAAGTTAAAAATCAGGCCCTAGGAAATGCGTTGCGAGCCCCTTCGGACCATACAAAAGTTCCTACAAAGGAAGGCTTTGGGTACAAGTGAACTCCCCAGGGGAGCCTTTACGCAGCCCCACATGCAACTGGACCCTCCTGGTTTGCTGTTCCTGAGCAAACCTAAACGTAGCCCTAGCCGTCATCGGAGATGAGTGAAAAATCAGGCCCCAGGAAATGCGTTCCGAGGCCTTTTCGCCCATCCAAATGTGCCCCCAAAGGAAGGCTTTGGGTACAAGTGAACTCCCCAGGGGAGCCTTTACGCAGCCCCACATGCAACTGGACCCTTCGGGTTCGCTGTTTCCGAGCATCCCTAAACATAGCCCTAGCCGGCATCGAAGACGACTGAAAAATCAGGCCCCAGGAAATGCGTTGCGAGCCCTTTTCGTCCATCCAAAAGTGCCCCCAAAGGAAGGCTTTGGGTACAAGAGAACTCCCCAGGGGAGCCTTTACGCAGCCCCACATGCAACTGGACCCTCCGGGTTCGCTGTTTCCGAGCATCCCTAAACATAGCCCTAGCCGTCATCGGAGACGAGTGAAAAATCAGGCCCCAGGAAATGCGTTGCGAGCCCTTTTCGTCCATCCAAAAGTGCCCCCAAAGGAAGGCTTTGGGTACAAGTGAACTCCCCAGGGGAGCCTTTACGCAGCCCCACATGCAACTGGACCCTCCGGGTTCGCTGTTTCCGAGCATCCCTAAACATAGCCCTAGCCGTCATCGGAGACGAGTGAAAAATCAGGCCCCAGGAAATGCGTTGCGAGCCCTTTTCGCCCATCCAAAAGTGTCACCAAAGGAAGGCTTTGGGTACAAGTGAACTCCCCAGGGGAGCCTTTACGCAGCCCCACATGCAACTGGACCCTCCGGGTACGCTGTTCATGATCAAACCTAAACGTAGCCCTAGCCGTCATCGGAGACGAGTGAAAAATCAGGCCCCAGGAAATGCGTTGCGAGCCCCTTTGGACCATCCAAAAGTGCCCCCAAAGGAAGGCTTTGGGTACAAGTGAACTCCCCAGGGGAGCCTTTACGCAGCCCCACATGCAACTGGACCCTCGGGGTTTGCTGTTCCTGAGCAAACCTAAACGTAGCCCTAGCCGTCATCGGAGACGAGTGAAAAATCAGGCCCCAGGAAATGCGTTCCGAGGCCTTTTCGCCCATCCAAAAGTGCCCCCAAAGAAAGGCTTTGGGTAGAAGTGAACTCCCCAGGGGAGCCTTTACGCAGCCCCACATGCAACTGGACCCTTCGGGTTCGCTGTTTCCGAGCATCCCTAAACATAGCCCTAGCCGGCATCGAAGACGAGTGAAAAATCAGGCCCCAGGAAATGCGTTGCGAGCCCTTTTCGTCCATCCAAAAGTGCCCCTAAAGGAAGGCTTTGGGTACAAGAGAACTCCCCAGGGGAGCCTTTACGCAGCCCCACATGCAACTGGACCCTCCGGGTTCGCTGTTTCCGAGCATCCCTAAAGATAGCCCTAGCCGTCATTGGAGACGAGTGAAAAATCAGGCCCCAGGAAATGCGTTGCGAGCCCTTTTCGTCCATCCAAAAGTGCCCCCAAAGGAAGGCTTTGGGTACAAGTGAACTCCCCAGGGGAGCCTTTACGCAGCCCCACATGCAACTGGACCCTCCGGGTTCGATTTTTCCCAGCAAACCTAAATATATCCCTAGCTGGCATGGGAGAAAACTGAAAACCCGAGCCCCAGAAAACGCATTGCAAGCCCCTTTGGACCATCCAAAAGTGTCACCAAAGGAAGGCTTTGGGTACAAGAGAACTCCCCAGGGGAGCCTTTACGCAGCCCCACATGCAACTGGACCCTCCGGGTTCGCTGTTCAAGAGCAAACCTATACTTAGCCCTAGCCGTCATCGGAGACGACTGAAAAATCAGGCCCCAGGAAATGCGTTGCAAGCCCCTTTGGACCATTCAAAAGTGTCACCAAAGGAAGGCTTTGGGTACAAGAGAACTCCCCAGGGGAGCCTTTACGCAGCCCCACATGCAACTGGACCCTCCGGGTTCGCTGTTCAAGAGCAAACCTAAACGTAGCCCTAGCCGTAATAGGAGACGACTGAAACAACAGGCCCCAGGAAATGCGTTGCGAGCCCCTTTGGACCATCCAAAAGTGCCCGCAAAGAAAGGCTTTGGGTAAAAGTGATCTCCCCAGGGCAGCATTTACGCAGCCCCACATGAAACTTGACCCTCCGGGTTCGCTGTTTCTAAGCAAACATAAACATAGCCCTAGCCGGCATCGAAGACGACTGAAAAATCAGGCCCCAGGAAATGCGTTCCGAGGCCTTTTCGCCCATCCAAAAATGTCCCCAAAGGAAGGCTTTGGGTACAAGTGAACTCCCCAGGGGAGCCTTTACGCAGCCCCACATGCAACTGGACCCTCCGGGTTCGCTGTTTCTGAGCATCCCTAAACATAGCCCTAGCCGGCATCGGAGACGAGTGAAAAATCAGGCCCCAGGAAATGCGTTGCGAGCCCTTTTCGTCCATCCAAAAGTGCCCCCATAGGAAGGCTTTGGGTACAAGTGAACTCCCCAGGGGAGCCTTTACGCAGCCCCACATGCAACTGGACCCTCCGGGTTCGCTGTTTCCGAGCATCCCTAAACATAGCCCTAGCCGGCATCGATGACGACTGAAAAATCAGGCCCCAGGAAATGCGTTGCGAGCCCCTTTGGACCATCCAAAAGTGCCCCCAAAGGAAGGCTTTGGGTACAAGTGAACTCCCCAGGGGAGCCTTTACGCAGCCCCACATGCAACTGGACCCTCCGGGTTCGCTGTTTCTAAGCAAACATAAACATAGCCCTAGCCGTCATCGGAGACAAGTTAAAAATCAGGCCCTAGGAAATGCGTTGCGAGCCCCTTCGGACCATCCAAAAGTTCCTACAAAGGAAGGCTTTGGGTACAAGTGAACTCCCCAGGGGAGCCTTTACGCAGCCCCACATGCAACTGGACCCTCCTGGTTTGCTGTTCCTGAGCAAACCTAAACGTAGCCCTAGCCGTCATCGGAGACGAGTGAAAAATCAGGCCCCATGAAATGCGTTCCGAGGCCTTTTCGCCCATCCAAAAGTGCCCCCAAAGGAAGGCTTTGGGTACAAGTGAACTCCCCAGGGGAGCCTTTACGCAGCCCCACATGCAACTGGACCCTTCGGGTTCGCTGTTTCCGAGCATCCCTAAACATAGCCCTAGCCGGCATCGAAGACGAGTGAAAAATCAGGCCCCAGGAAATGCGTTGCGAGCCCTTTTCGTCCATCCAAAAGTGCCCCCAAAGGAAGGCTTTGGGTACAAGAGAACGCCCCAGGGCAGCCTTTACGCAGCCCCACATGCAACTGGACCCTCCGGGTTCGCTGTTTCCGAGCATCCCTAAACATAGCCCTAGCCGTCATCGGAGACGAGTGAAAAATCAGGCCCCAGGAAATGCGTTGCGAGCCCTTTTCGTCCATCCAAATGTGTCCCCAAAGGAAGGCTTTGGGTACAAGTGAACTCCCCAGGGGAGCCTTTACGCAGCCCCACATGCAACTGTACCCTCCGGGTTCGCTGTTTCTAAGCAAACATAAACATAGCCCTAGCCGTCATCGGAGACAAGTGAAAAATCAGGCCCTAGGAAATGCGTTGCGAGCCCCTTCGGACCATCCAAAAGTGCCCCCAAAGGAAGGCTTTGGGTACAAGTGAACTCCCCAGGGGAGCCTTTACGCAGCCCCACATGCAACTGGACTCTCGGGGTTTGCTGTTTCTGAGCAAACCTAAACGTAGCCCTTGCCGTCATCGGAGACGAGTGAAAAATCAGGCCCCAGGAAATGCGTTCCGAGGCCTTTTCGCCCATCCAAAAGTGCCCCCAAAGGAAGGCTTTGGGTACAAGTGAACTCCCCAGGGGAGCCTTTACGCAGCCCCACATGCAACTGGACCCTCCGGGTTCGCTGTTTCCGAGCATCCCTAAACATAGCCCTAGCCGTCATCGGAGACGAGTGAAAAATCAGGCCCCAGGAAATGCGTTGCGAGCCCTTTTCGCCCATCCAAAAGTGCCCCCAAAGAAAGGCTTTGGGTACAAGTGAACTCCCCAGGGGAGCCTTTACGCAGCCCCACATGCAACTGGACCCTCCGGGTTCGCTGTTTCTAAGCAAACATAAACATAGCCCTAGCCGTCATCGGAGAGAAGTTAAAAATCAGGCCCTAGGAAATGCGTTGCGAGCCCCTTCGGACCATCCAAAAGTTCCTACAAAGGAAGGCTTTGGGTACAAGTGAACTCCCCAGGGGAGCCTTTACGCAGCCCCACATGCAACTGGACACTCCTGGTTTGCTGTTCCTGAGCAAACCTAAACGTAGCCCTAGCCGTCATCGGAGATGAGTGAAAAATCAGGCCCCAGGAAATGCGTTCCGAGGCCTTTTCGCCCATCCAAATGTGCCCCCAAAGGAAGGCTTTGGGTACAAGTGAACTCCCCAGGGGAGCCTTTACGCAGCCCCACATGCAACTGGACCCTTCGGGTTCGCTGTTTCCGAGCATCCCTAAACATAGCCCTAGCCGGAATCGAAGACGACTGAAAAATCAGGCCCCAGGAAATGCGTTGCGAGCCCTTTTCGTCCATCCAAAAGTGCCCCCAAAGGAAGGCTTTGGGTACAAGAGAACTCCCCAGGGGAGCCTTTACGCAGCCCCACATGCAACTGGACCCTCCGGGTTCGCTGTTTCCGAGCATCCCTAAACATAGCCCTAGCCGTCATCGGAGACGAGTGAAAAATCAGGCCCCAGGAAATGCGTTGCGAGCCCTTTTCGACCATCCAAAAGTGCCCCCAAAGGAAGGCTTTGGGTACAAGTGAACTCCCCAGGGGAGCCTTTACGCAGCCCCACATGCAACTGGACCCTCCGGGTTCGCTGTTTCCGAGCATCCCTAAACATAGCCCTAGCCGTCATCGGAGACGAGTGAAAAATCAGGCCCCAGGAAATGCGTTGCGAGCCCTTTTCGTCCATCCAAAAGTGCCCCCAAAGGAAGGCTTTGGGTACAAGTGAACTCCCCAGGGGAGCCTTTACGCAGCCCCACATGCAACTGGACCCTCCGGGTTCGCTGTTAATGAGCAAACCTTAACGTAGCCCTAGCCGGCATCGATGACGACTGAAAAATCAGGCCCCAGGAAATGCGTTCTGAGGCCTTTTCGCCATCCAAATGTGCCCCCAAAGGAAGACTTTGGGTACAAGAGAACTCCCCAGGGGAGCCTTTACGCAGCCCCACATGCAACTGGGCCCTCCGGGTTCGCTGTTTCCGAGCATCCCTAAACATTACCCTAGACGGCATCGAAGAGGAGTGAAAAATCAGGCCCCAGGAAATGCGTTGCGAGCCCTTTTCGCCCATCCAAATGTGCCTGCAAAGGAAGGCTTTGGGTACAAGTGAACTCCCCAGGGGAGCCTTTACGCAGCCCCACATGCAACTGGACCCTTCGGGTTCGCTGTTTCTGAGCATCCCTAAACATAGCCCTAGCCGGCATCGAAGATGACTGAAAAATCAGGCCCCAGGAAATGCGTTACGAGCCCTTTTCGCCCATCCAAAAGTGCCCCCAAAGGAAGGCTTTGGGTACAAGTGAACTCCCCAGGGGAGCCTTTACGCAGCCCCACATGCAACTGGACCCTTCGGGTTCGCTGTTTCCGAGCATCCCTAAACATAGCCCTAGCCGGCATCGATGACGACTGAAAAATCAGGCCCCAGGAAATGCATTACGAGACCTATTCGCCCATCCAAAAGTGCCCCCAAAGGAAGGCTTTGGGTACAAGTGAACTCCCCAGGGGAGCCTTTACGCAGCCCCACATGCAACTGGACACTCCTGGTTTGCTGTTCCTGAGCAAACCTAAACGTAGCCCTAGCCGTCATCGGAGACGAGTGAATAATCAGGCCCCAGGAAATGCGTTCCGAGGCCTTTTCGCCCATCCAAATGTGCCCCCAAAGGAAGACTTTGGGTACAAGTGAACTCCCCAGGGGAGCCTTTACGCAGCCCCACATGCAACTGGACCCTCCGGGTTCGCTGTTTCCGAGCATCCCTAAACATAGCCCTAGCCGTCATCGGAGACGAGTGAAAAATCAGGCCCCAGGAAATGCGTTGCGAGCCCTTTTCGCCCATCCAAAAGTGCCCCCAAAGAAAGGCTTTGGGTACAAGTGAACTCCCCAGGGGAGCCTTTACGCAGCCCCACATGCAACTGGACCCTCCGGGTTCGATTTTTCCGAGCAACCCTATATATATCACTAGCCGGCATGGGAGAAGACTGAAAACCCGGGCCCCAGAAAACGCGTTGCAAGCCCCTTTGGACCATCCAAAAGTGTCACCAAAGGAAGGCTTTGGGTACAAGTGAAACTCCCCAGGGGAGCCTTTACGCAGCCCCACATGCAACTGGACCCTCCGGGTACGCTGTTCATGAGCAAACCTAAACGTAGCCTAGCCGTCATCGGAGACGACTGAAAAATCAGGCCCCAGGAAATGCGTTGCGAGCCCTTTTCGTCCATCCAAAAGTGCCCGCAAAGGAGGCTTTGGGTACAAGTGAACTCCCCAGGGGAGCCTTTACGCAGCCCCACATGCAACTGGACTCTCGGGGTTTGCTGTTCCTGAGCAAACCTAAACGTTGCACTAGCCGTCATCGGAGACGAGTGAAAAATCAGGCCCCAGGAAATGCGTTCCGAGCCCTTTTCGCCCATCCAAAAGTGCCCCCAAAGAAAGGCTTTGGGTAGAAGTGAACTCCCCAGGGGAGCCTTTACGCAGCCCCACATGCAACTGGACCCTTCGGGTTCGCTGTTTCCGAGCATCCGTAAACGTAGCCCTAGCCGGCATCGAAGACGAGTGAAAAATCAGGCCCCAGGAAATGCGTTGCGAGCCCTTTTCGTCCATCCAAAAGTGCCCCCAAAGGAAGGCTTTGGGTACAAGTGAACTCCCCAGGGGAGCCTTTACGCAGCCCCACATGCAACTTGACCATCCGGGTTCGATGTTTCCGAGCATCCCTAAACATAGCCCTAGCCGTCATCGGAGACGAGTGAAAAATCAGGCCCCAGGAAATGCGTTGCGTGCCCTTTTCGTCCATCCAAAAGTGCCCCCAAAGGAAGGCTTTGGGTACAAGTGAACTCCCCAGGGGAGCCTTTACGCAGCCCCACATGCAACTGGACCCTCCGGGTTCGCTGTTTCCGAGCATCCCTAAATATAGCCCTAGCCGGCATCGATGACGACTGAAAAATCAGGCCCCAGGAAATGCGTTGCGAGCCCCTTTGGACCATCCAAAAGTGCCCCCAAAGGAAGGCTTTGGGTACAAGTGAACTCCCCAGGGGAGCCTTTACGCAGCCCCACATGCAACTGGACCCTCCGGGTTCGCTGTTTCTAAGCAAACATAAACATAGCCCTAGCCGTCATCGGAGAGAAGTTAAAAATCAGGCCCTAGGAAATGCGTTGCGAGCCCCTTCGGACCATCCAAAAGTTCCTACAAAGGAAGGCTTTGGGTACAAGTGAACTCCCCAGGGGAGCCTTTACGCAGCCCCACATGCAACTGGACACTCCTGGTTTGCTGTTCCTGAGCAAACCTAAACGTAGCCCTAGCCGTCATCGGAGATGAGTGAAAAATCAGGCCCCAGGAAATGCGTTCCGAGGCCTTTTCGCCCATCCAAATGTGCCCCCAAAGGAAGGCTTTGGGTACAAGTGAACTCCCCAGGGGAGCCTTTACGCAGCCCCACATGCAACTGGACACTCCTGGTTTGCTGTTCCTGAGCAAACCTAAACGTAGCCCTAGCCGTCATCGGAGACGAGTGAAAAATCAGGCCCCAGGAAATGCGTTGCGAGCCCTTTTCGTCCATCCAAAAGTGCCCCCAAAGGAAGGCTTTGGGTACAAGTGAACTCCCCAGGGGAGCCTTTACGCAGCCCCACATGCAACTGGACCCTCCGGGTTCGCTGTTAATGAGCAAACCTTAACGTAGCCCTAGCCGGCATCGATGACGACTGAAAAATCAGGCCCCAGGAAATGCGTTCTGAGGCCTTTTCGCCATCCAAATGTGCCCCCAAAGGAAGACTTTGGGTACAAGAGAACTCCCCAGGGGAGCCTTTACGCAGCCCCACATGCAACTGGGCCCTCCGGGTTCGCTGTTTCCGAGCATCCCTAAACATAGCCCTAGACGGCATCGAAGACGACTGAAAAATCAGGACCCAGGAAATGCGTTGCGAGCCCTTTTGGACCATCCAAAAGTGCCCCCAACGGAAGGCTTTGGGTACAATTGATCTCCCCAGGGGAGCCTTTACGCAGCCCCACATGCAACTGGACCCTCCTGGTTCGCTGTTCCTGAGCAAACCTAAACGTAACCCTAGCCGTCATCGGAGATGAGTGAAAAATCAGGCCCCAGGAAATGCGTTCCGAGGCCTTTTCGCCCATCCAAATGTGCCCCCAAAGGAAGGCTTTGGGTACAAGTGAACTCCCCAGGGGAGCCTTTACGCAGCCCCACATGCAACTGGACCCTTCGGGTTCGCTGTTTCCGAGCATCCCTAAACATAGCCCTAGCCGGAATCGAAGACGACTGAAAAATCAGGCCCCAGGAAATGCGTTGCGAGCCCTTTTCGTCCATCCAAAAGTGCCCCCAAAGGAAGGCTTTGGGTACAAGAGAACTCCCCAGGGGAGCCTTTACGCAGCCCCACATGCAACTGGACCCTCCGGGTTCGCTGTTTCCGAGCATCCCTAAACATAGCCCTAGCCGTCATCGGAGACGAGTGAAAAATCAGGCCCCAGGAAATGCGTTGCGAGCCCTTTTCGTCCATCCAAAAGTGCCCCCAAAGGAAGGCTTTGGGTACAAGTGAACTCCCCAGGGGAGCCTTTACGCAGCCCCACATGCAACTGGACCCTCCGGGTTCGCTGTTTCCGAGCATCCCTAAACATAGCCCTAGCCGTCATCGGAGACGAGTGAAAAATCAGGCCCCAGGAAATGCGTTGCGAGCCCTTTTCGTCCATCCAAAAGTGCCCCCAAAGGAAGGCTTTGGGTACAAGTGAACTCCCCAGGGGAGCCTTTACGCAGCCCCACATGCAACTGGACCCTCCGGGTTCGCTGTTAAAGAGCAAACCTTAACGTAGCCCTAGCCGGCATCGATGACGACTGAAAAATCAGGCCCCAGGAAATGCGTTCTGAGGCCTTTTCGCCATCCAAATGTGCCCCCAAAGGAAGACTTTGGGTACAAGAGAACTCCCCAGGGGAGCCTTTACGCAGCCCCACATGCAACTGGGCCCTCCGGGTTCGCTGTTTCCGAGCATCCCTAAACATAGCCCTAGACGGCATCGAAGACGACTGAAAAATCAGGACCCAGGAAATGCGTTGCGAGCCCTTTTGGACCATCCAAAAGTGCCCCCAACGGAAGGCTTTGGGTACAATTGATCTCCCCAGGGGAGCCTTTACGCAGCCCCACATGCAACTGGACCCTCCTGGTTCGCTGTTCCTGAGCAAACCTAAACGTAACCCTAGCCGTCATCGGAGATGAGTGAAAAATCAGGCCCCAGGAAATGCGTTCCGAGCCCTTTTCGCCCATCCAAAAGTGCCCCCAAAGAAAGGCTTTGGGTACAAGTGAACTCCCCAGGGGAGCCTTTACGCAGCCCCACATGCAACTGGACCCTTCGGGTTCGCTGTTTCCGAGCATCCGTAAACGTAGCCCTAGCCGGCATCGAAGACGAGTGAAAAATCAGGCCCCAGGAAATGCGTTGCGAGCCCTTTTCGTCCATCCAAAAGTGCCCCCAAAGGAAGGCTTTGGGTACAAGTGAACTCCCCAGGGGAGCCTTTACGCAGCCCCACATGCAACTGGAGCATCCGGGTTCGATGTTTCCGAGCATCCCTAAACATAGCCCTAGCCGTCATCGGAGACGAGTGAAAAATCAGGCCCCAGGAAATGCGTTGCGTGCCCTTTTCGTCCATCCAAAAGTGCCCCCAAAGGAAGGCTTTGGGTACAAGTGAACTCCCCAGGGGAGCCTTTACGCAGCCCCACATGCAACTGGACCCTCCGGGTTCGCTGTTTCCGAGCATCCCTAAACATAGCCCTAGCCGGCATCGATGACGACTGAAAAATCAGGCCCCAGGAAATGCGTTGCGAGCCCCTTTGGACCATACAAAAGTGCCCCCAAAGGAAGGCTTTGGGTACAAGTGAACTCCCCAGGGGAGCCTTTACGCAGCCCCACATGCAACTGGACCCTCCGGGTTCGCTGTTTCTAAGCAAACATAAACATAGCCCTAGCCGTCATCGGAGAGAAGTTAAAAATCAGGCCCTAGGAAATGCGTTGCGAGCCCCTTCGGACCATCCAAAAGTTCCTACAAAGGAAGGCTTTGGGTACAAGTGAACTCCCCAGGGGAGCCTTTACGCAGCCCCACATGCAACTGGACACTCCTGGTTTGCTGTTCCTGAGCAAACCTAAACGTAGCCCTAGCCGTCATCGGAGATGAGTGAAAAATCAGGCCCCAGGAAATGCGTTCCGAGGCCTTTTCGCCCATCCAAATGTGCCCCCAAAGGAAGGCTTTGGGTACAAGTGAACTCCCCAGGGGAGCCTTTACGCAGCCCCACATGCAACTGGACCCTTCGGGTTCGCTGTTTCCGAGCATCCCTAAACATAGCCCTAGCCGGCATCGAAGACGACTGAAAAATCAGGCCCCAGGAAATGCGTTGCGAGCCTTTTTCGTCCATCCAAAAGTGCCCCCAAAGGAAGGCTTTGGGTACAAGAGAACTCCCCAGGGCAGCCTTTACGCAGCCCCACATGCAACTGGACCCTCCGGGTTCGCTGTTTCCGAGCATCCCTAAACATAGCCCTAGCCGTCATCGGAGACGAGTGAAAAATCAGGCCCCAGGAAATGCGTTGCGAGCCCTTTTCGTCCATCCAAAAGTGCCCCCAAAGGAAGGCTTTGGGTACAAGTGAACTCCCCAGGGGAGCCTTTACGCAGCCCCACATGCAACTGGACCCTCCGGGTTCGCTGTTTCCGAGCATCCCTAAACATAGCCCTAGCCGTCATCGGAGACGAGTGAAAAATCAGGCCCCAGGAAATGCGTTGCGAGCCCTTTTCGTCCATCCAAAAGTGCCCCCAAAGGAAGGCTTTGGGTACAAGTGAACTCCCCAGGGGAGCCTTTACGCAGCCCCACATGCAACTGGACCCTCCGGGTTCGCTGTTAATGAGCAAACCTTAACGTAGCCCTAGCCGGCATCGATGACGACTGAAAAATCAGGCCCCAGGAAATGCGTTCTGAGGCCTTTTCGCCATCCAAATGTGCCCCCAAAGGAAGACTTTGGGTACAAGAGAACTCCCCAGGGGAGCCTTTACGCAGCCCCACATGCAACTGGGCCCTCCGGGTTCGCTGTTTCCGAGCATCCCTAAACATAGCCCTAGACGGCATCGAAGACGACTGAAAAATCAGGACCCAGGAAATGCGTTGCGAGCCCTTTTGGACCATCCAAAAGTGCCCCCAACGGAAGGCTTTGGGTACAATTGATCTCCCCAGGGGAGCCTTTACGCAGCCCCACATGCAACTGGACCCTCCTGGTTCGCTGTTCCTGAGCAAACCTAAACGTAACCCTAGCCGTCATCGGAGATGAGTGAAAAATCAGGCCCCAGGAAATGCGTTCCGAGGCCTTTTCGCCCATCCAAATGTGCCCCCAAAGGAAGGCTTTGGGTACAAGTGAACTCCCCAGGGGAGCCTTTACGCAGCCCCACATGCAACTGGACCCTTCGGGTTCGCTGTTTCCGAGCATCCCTAAACATAGCCCTAGCCGGAATCGAAGACGACTGAAAAATCAGGCCCCAGGAAATGCGTTGCGAGCCCTTTTCGTCCATCCAAAAGTGCCCCCAAAGGAAGGCTTTGGGTACAAGAGAACTCCCCAGGGGAGCCTTTACGCAGCCCCACATGCAACTGGACCCTCCGGGTTCGCTGTTTCCGAGCATCCCTAAACATAGCCCTAGCCGTCATCGGAGACGAGTGAAAAATCAGGCCCCAGGAAATGCGTTGCGAGCCCTTTTCGTCCATCCAAAAGTGCCCCCAAAGGAAGGCTTTGGGTACAAGTGAACTCCCCAGGGGAGCCTTTACGCAGCCCCACATGCAACTGGACCCTCCGGGTTCGCTGTTTCCGAGCATCCCTAAACATAGCCCTAGCCGTCATCGGAGACGAGTGAAAAATCAGGCCCCAGGAAATGCGTTGCGAGCCCTTTTCGTCCATCCAAAAGTGCCCCCAAAGGAAGGCTTTGGGTACAAGTGAACTCCCCAGGGGAGCCTTTACGCAGCCCCACATGCAACTGGACCCTCCGGGTTCGCTGTTAATGAGCAAACCTTAACGTAGCCCTAGCCGGCATCGATGACGACTGAAAAATCAGGCCCCAGGAAATGCGTTCTGAGGCCTTTTCGCCATCCAAATGTGCCCCCAAAGGAAGACTTTGGGTACAAGAGAACTCCCCAGGGGAGCCTTTACGCAGCCCCACATGCAACTGGGCCCTCCGGGTTCGCTGTTTCCGAGCATCCCTAAACATAGCCCTAGACGGCATCGAAGACGACTGAAAAATCAGGACCCAGGAAATGCGTTGCGAGCCCTTTTGGACCATCCAAAAGTGCCCCCAACGGAAGGCTTTGGGTACAATTGATCTCCCCAGGGGAGCCTTTACGCAGCCCCACATGCAACTGGACCCTCCGGGTTCGCTGTTCCTGAGCAAACCTAAACGTAACCCTAGCCGTCATCGGAGATGAGTGAAAAATCAGGCCCAGGAAATGCGTTCCGAGGCCTTTTCGCCCATCCAAATGTGCCCCCAAACGAAGACTTTGGGTACAAGAGAACTCCCCAGGGGAGCCTTTACGCAGCCCCACATGCAACTGGACCCTCCGGGTTCGCTGTTTCCGAGCATCCCTAAACATAGCCCTAGCCGGCATCGAAGAGGAGTGAAAAATCAGGCCCCAGGAAATGCGTTGCGAGCCCTTTTCGCCCATCCAAAAGTGCCCCCAAAGGAAGGCTTTGGGTACAAGTGAACTCCCCAGGGGAGCCTTTACGCAGCCCCACATGCAACTGGACCCTTCGGGTTCGCTGTTTCTGAGCATCCCTAAACATAGCCCTAGCCGGCATCGAAGATGACTGAAAAATCAGGCCCCAGGAAATGCATTACGAGCCCTTTTCGCCCATCCAAAAGTGCCCCCAAAGGAAGGCTTTGGGTACAAGTGAACTCCCCAGGGGAGCCTTTACGCAGCCCCACATGCAACTGGACCCTTCGGGTTCGCTGTTTCCGAGCATCCCTAAACATAGCCCTAGCCGGCATCGATGACGACTGAAAAATCAGGCCCCAGGAAATGCGTTACGAGACCTATTCGCCCATCCAAAAGTGCCCCCAAAGGAAGGCTTTGGGTACAAGTGAACTCCCCAGGGGAGCCTTTACGCAGCCCCACATGCAACTGGACACTCCTGGTTTGCTGTTCCTGAGCAAACCTAAACGTAGCCCTAGCCGTCATCGGAGACGAGTGAATAATCAGGCCCCAGGAAATGCGTTCCGAGGCCTTTTCGCCCATCCAAATGTGCCCCCAAAGGAAGACTTTGGGTACAAGTGAACTCCCCAGGGGAGCCTTTACGCAGCCCCACATGCAACTGGACCCTCCGGGTTCGCTGTTTCCGAGCATCCCTAAACATAGCCCTAGCCGTCATCGGAGACGAGTGAAAAATCAGGCCCCAGGAAATGCGTTGCGAGCCCTTTTCGCCCATCCAAAAGTGCCCCCAAAGAAAGGCTTTGGGTACAAGTGAACTCCCCAGGGGAGCCTTTACGCAGCCCCACATGCAACTGGACCCTCCGGGTTTGATTTTTCCGAGCAACCCTATATATATCACTAGCCGGCATGGGAGAAGACTGAAAACCCGGGCCCCAGAAAACGCGTTGCGAGCCCCTTTGGACCATCCAAAAGTGTCACCAAAGGAAGGCTTTGGGTACAAGTGAACTCCCCAGGGGAGCCTTTACGCAGCCCCACATGCAACTGGACCCTCCGGGTACGCTGTTCATGAGCAAACCTAAACGTAGCCCTAGCCGTCATCGGAGACGACTGAAAAATCAGGCCCCAGGAAATGCGTTGCGAGCCCTTTTCGTCCATCCAAAAGTGCCCGCAAAGGAAGGCTTTGGGTACAAGTGAACTCCCCAGGGGAGCCTTTACGCAGCCCCACATGCAACTGGACTCTCGGGGTTTGCTGTTCCTGAGCAAACCTAAACGTTGCCCTAGCCGTCATCGGAGACGACTGAAAAATCAGGCCACAGGAAATGCGTTGCGAGCCCTTTTCGTCCATCCAAAAGTGCCCCCAAAGAAAGGCTTTGGGTACAAGTGAACTCCCCAGGGGAGCCTTTACGCAGCCCCACATGCAACTGGACCCTCCGGGTTCGCTGTTTCCGAGCATCCCTAAACATAGCCCTAGCCGGCATCGATGACGACTGAAAAATCAGGCCCCAGGAAATGCGTTGCGAGCCCCTTTGGACCATCCAAAAGTGCCCCCAAAGGAAGGCTTTGGGTAGAAGTGAACTCCCCAGGGGAGCCTTTACGCAGCCCCACATGCAACTGGACCCTCCGGGTTCGCTGTTTCCGAGCATCCCTAAACATAGCCCTAGCCGGCATCGATGACAACTGAAAAATCAGGCCCCAGGAAATGCGTTGCGAGCCCCTTTGGACCATCCAAAAGTGCCCCCAAAGGAAGGCTTTGGATACAAGTGAACTCCCCAGGGGAGCCTTTACGCAGCCCCACATGCAACTGGACCCTCCGGGTTCGCTGTTCCTGAGCAAACCTAAACGTAGCCCTAGCCGTCATCGATGACGACTGAAAAATCAGGCCCCAGGAAATGCGTTCCGAGGCCTTTTCGCCCATCCAAATGTGCCCCCAAAGGAAGGCTTTGGGTACAAGTGAACTCCCCAGGGGAGCCTTTACGCAGCCCCACATGCAACTGGACCCTCCGGGTTCGCTGTTTCCGAGCATCCCTAAACATAGCCCTAGCCGTCATGGGAGACGAGTGAAAAATCAAACCCCAGGAAATGCGTTGCGAGCCCTTTTCGTCCATCCAAAAGTGCCCCCAAAGGAAGGCTTTGGGTACAAGTGAACTCCCCAGGGGAGCCTTTACGCAGCCCCACATGCAACTGGACCCTCTGGGTTCGATGTTTCCGAGCGTCCCTAAACACAGTCCTAGCCGGCATCGGAGACGAGTGAAAAATCAGGCCCCAGGAAATGCGTTGCGAGCCCTTTTCGCCCATCCAAAAGTGCCCCCAAAGGAAGGCTTTGGGTACAAGTGAACTCCCCAGGGGAGCCTTTACGCAGCCCCACATGCAACTGGACCCTCCGGGTTCGCTGTTTCCGAGCATCCTTAAACATTACCCTAGCCGACATCGATGACGACTGAAAAATCAGGCCCCAGGAAATGCGTTGCGAGCCCCTTTGGACCATCCAAAAGTGCCCCCAAAGGAAGGCTTTGGATACAAGAGAACTCCCCAGGGGAGCCTTTACGCAGCCCCACATGCAACTGGACCCTCCGGGTTCGCTGTTTCTAAGCAAACATAAACATAGCCCTAGCCGTCATCGGAGACAAGTGAAAAATCAGGCCCCAGGAAATGCGTTGCGAGCCCTTTCGGACCTTCCAAAAGTTCCCGCCAAAGGAAGGCTTAGGGTACAAGTGAACTCCCCAGGGGAGCCTTTACGCAGCCCCACATGCAACTGGACACTCCTGGTTTGCTGTTCCTGAACAAACCTAAACGTAGCCCTAGCCGTCATCGGAGACGAGTGAAAAATCAGGCCCCAGGAAATGCGTTCCGAGGCCTTTTCGCCCATCCAAATGTGCCCCCAAAGGAAGGCTTTGGGTACAAGTGAACTCCCCAGGGGAGCCTTTACGCAGCCCCACATGCAACTGGACCCTCCGGGTTCGCTGTTTCCGAGCATCCCTAAACATAGCCCTAGCCGTCATCGGAGACGAGTGAAAAATCAGGCCCCAGGAAATGCGTTGCGAGCCCTTTTCGCCCATCCAAAAGTGCCCCCAAAGAAAGGCTTTGGGTACAAGAGAACTCCCCAGGGGAGCCTTTACGCAGCCCCACATGCAACTGGACCCTCCGGGTTCGATTTTTCCGAGCAACCCTAAATATATCACTAGCCGGCATGGGAGAAGACTGAAATCCCGGGCCCCAGAAAACGCGTTGCAAGCCCCTTTGGACCATCCAAAAGTGTCACCAAAGGAAGGCTTTGGGTACAAGTGAACTCCCCAGGGGAGCCTTTACGCAGCCCCACATGCAACTGGACCCTCCGGGTTCGCTGTTCCTGAGCAAACCTAAACATAGCCCTAGCCGTCATCGATGACGACTGAAAAATCAGGCCCCAGGAAATGCGTTCCGAGGCCTTTTCGCCCATCCAAATGTGCCCCCAAAGGAAGGCTTTGGGTACAAGTGAACTCCCCAGGGGAGCCTTTACGCAGCCCCACATGCAACTGGACCCTCCGGGTTCGCTGTTTCCGAGCATCCCTAAACATAGCCCTAGCCGTCATGGGAGACGAGTGAAAAATCAGGCCCCAGGAAATGCGTTGCGAGCCCTTTTCGTCCATCCAAAAGTGCCCCCAAAGGAAGGCTTTGGGTACAAGTGAACTCCCCAGGGGAGCCTTTACGCAGCCCCACATGCAACTGGACCCTCTGGGTTCGATGTTTCCGAGCATCCCTAAACACAGTCCTAGCCGGCATCGGAGACGAGTGAAAAATCAGGCCCCAGGAAATGCGTTGCGAGCCCTTTTCGTCCATCCAAAAGTGCCCCCAAAGGAAGGCTTTGGGTACAAGTGAACTCCCCAGGGGAGCCTTTACGCAGCCCCACATGCAACTGGACCCTCCGGGTTCGCTGTTTCCGAGCATCCCTAAACATAGCCCTAGCCGTCATGGGAGACGAGTGAAAAATCAAACCCCAGGAAATGCGTTGCGAGCCCTTTTCGTCCATCCAAAAGTGCCCCCAAAGGAAGGCTTTGGGTACAAGTGAACTCCCCAGGGGAGCCTTTACGCAGCCCCACATGCAACTGGACCCTCTGGGTTCGATGTTTCCGAGCATCCCTAAACACAGTCCTAGCCGGCATCGGAGACGAGTGAAAAATCAGGCCCCAGGAAATGCGTTGCGAGCCCTTTTCGTCCATCCAAAAGTGCCCCCAAAGGAAGGCTTTGGGTACAAGTGAACTCCCCAGGGGAGCTTTTACGCAGCCCCATATGCAACTGGACCCTCCGGGTACGCTGTTCATGAGCAAACCTAAACGTATCCCTAGCCGTCATCGGAGACGACTGAAAATTCAGGCCCCAGGAAATGCGTTGCGAGCCCTTTTCGTCCATCCAAAAGTGCCCCCAAAGGAAGGCTTTGGGTACAAGTGAACTCCCCAGGGGAGCCTTTACGCAGCCCCACATGCAACTGGACTCTCGGGGTTTGCTGTTCCTGAGCAAACCTAAACGTTGCCCTAGCCGTCATCGGAGACGAGTGAAAAATCAGGCCCCAGGAAATGCGTTGCGAGCCCTTTTCGTCCATCCAAAAGTGCCCCCAAAGGAACGCTTTGGGTACAAGAGAACTCCCCAGGGGAGCCTTTACGCAGCCCCACATGCAACTGGACCCTCCGGGTTCGCTGTTTCCGAGCATCCCTAAACATAGCCCTAGCCGGCATCGATGACGAGTGAAAAATCAGGCCCCAGGAAATGCGTTCCGAGGCCTTTTCGCCCATCCAAATGTGCCCCCAAAGGAAGGCTTTGGGTACAAGTGAACTCCCCAGGGGAGCCTTTACGCAGCCCCACATGCAACTGGACCCTTCGGGTTCGCTGTTTCTGAGCATCCCTAAACATAGCCCTAGCCGGCATCGAAGATGACTGAAAAATCAGACCCCAGGAAATGCGTTACGAGCCCTTTTCGTCCATCCAAAAGTGCCCCCAAAGGAAGGCTTTGGGTACAAGTGAACTCCCCAGGGGAGCCTTTACGCAGCCCCACATGCAACTGGACCCTCCTGGTTCGCTGTTCATGAGCAAACCTTAACGTAGCCCTAGCCATCTTTGGAGACGAGTGAAAAATCAGGCCCCAGGAAATGCGTTGCGAGCCCTTTTCGTCCATCCAAAAGTGCCCCCAAAGGAAGGCTTTGGGTACAAGTGAACTCCCCAGGGGAGCCTTTACGCAGCCCCACATGCAACTGGACCCTCCTGGTTCGCTGTTCATGAGCAAACCTTAACGTAGCCCTAGCCATCATTGGAGACGAGTGAAAAATCAGGCCCCAGGAAATGCGTTGCGAGCCCTTTTCGTCCATCCAAAAGTGCCCCCAAAGGAAGGCTTTGGGTACAAGTGAACTCCCCAGGGGAGCCTTTACGCAGCCCCACATGCAACTGGACCCTCCTGGTTCGCTGTTCATGAGCAAACCTTAACGTAGCCCTAGCCATCATTGGAGACGAGTGAAAAATCAGGCCCCAGGAAATGCGTTGCGAGCCCTTTTCGTCCATCCAAAAGTGCCCCCAAAGGAAGGCTTTGGGTACAAGTGAACTCCCCAGGGGAGCCTTTACGCAGCCCCACATGCAACTGGACCCTCCGGGTTCGCTGTTCCTCAGCAAACCTAAACGTAGCCCTACCCGTCATCGGAGACAAGTGAAAAATCAGGCCCCAGGAAATGCTTTGCGAGCCCCTTTGGACCATCCAAAAGTGCCCGCAAAGGAAGGCTTTGGGTACAAGTGATCTCCCCAGGGGAGACTTTACGCAGCCCCACATGCAACTGGACCCTCCGGGTTCGCTGTTCCTGAGCAAACCTAAAGGTCACCCTAGCCGTCTTCGGAGACGACTGAAAAATCAGGCCCCAGGAAATGCGTTCCGAGGCCTTTTCGCCCATCCAAATGTGCCCCCAAAGGAAGGCTTTGGGTACAAGAGAACTCCCCAGGGGAGCCTTTACGCAGCCCCACATGCAACTGGACCCTCGGGGTTCGCTGTTCCTGAGCAAACCTAAACATAGCCCTAGCAGTCATCGGAGACAAGTGAAAAATGAGGCCCCAGGAAATGCGTTCCGAGCCCTTTTCGCCCATCCAAAAGTGCCCCCAAAGGAAGGCTTTGGGTACAAGTGAACTCCCCAGGGGAGCCTTTACGCAGCCCCACATGCAACTGGACCCTCCGGGTTCGCTGTTTCCGAGCATCCCTAAACATAGCCCTAGCCGTCATCGGAGACGAGTGAAAAATCAGGCCCCAGGAAAGGCGTTGCGAGCCCTTTTCGTCCATCCAAAAGTGCCCCCAAAGGAAGGCTTTGGGTACAAGTGAACTCCCCAGGGGAGCCTTTACGCAGCCCCACATGCAACTGGACCCTCCGGGTTCGCTGTTAATGAGCAAACCTTAACGTAGCCCTAGCCGGCATCGATGACGACTGAAAAATCAGGCCCCAGGAAATGCGTTCTGAGGCCTTTTCGCCCATCCAAAAGTGCCCGCAAAGGAAGACTTTGGGTACAAGAGAACTCCCCAGGGGAGCCTTTACGCAGCCCCACATGCAACTGGACCCTCCGGGTTCGCTGTTTCCGAGCATCCCTAAACATTACCCTAGACGGCATCGAAGACGAGTGAAAAATCAGGCCCCAGGAAATGCGTTGCGAGCCATTTTCGCCCATCCAAAAGTGCCTGCAAAGGAAGGCTTTGGGTACAAGTGAACTCCCCAGGGGAGCCTTTACGCAGCCCCATATGCAACTGGACCCTTCGGGTTCGCTGTTTCTGAGCATCCCTAAACATAGCCCTAGCCGGCATCGAAGATGACTGAAAAATCAGGCCCCAGGAAATGCGTTACGAGCCCTATTCGCCCATGCAAAAGTGCCCCCAAAGGAAGGCTTTGGGTACATCTGAAGTTCCCAGGGGAGCCTTTACGCAGCCCCACATGCAACTGGACCCTTCGGGTTCGATTTTTCCGAGCAACCCTAATTATATCCCTAACCGGCATGGGAGAAGACTGAAAACCCGGGCCCCAGAAAACGCGTTGCAAGCCCCTTTGGACCATCCAAAAGTGTCACCAAAGGAAGGCTTTGGGTACAAGAGAACTCCCCAGGGGAGCCTTTACGCAGCCCCACATGCAACTGGACCCTCCGGGTTCGATGTTTCCGAGCATCCCTAAACATAGCCCTAGCCGTCATCGGAGACGAGTGAAAAATCAGACCCCAGGAAATGCGTTGAAAGCCCCTTTGGACCATCCAAAAGTGCCCCCAAAGGAAGGCTTTGGGTACAAGTGAACTCCCCAGGGGAGCCTTTACGCAGCCCCACATGCAACTGGACCCTCCGGGTTCGCTGTTTCCGAGCATCCCTAAACATAGCCCTAGCCGGCATAGAAGATGACTGAAAAATCAGGCCCCAGGAAGTGCGTTGCAAGCCCTTTTCGCCCATCCAAAAGTGCCCCCAAAGGAAGGCTTTGGGTACAAGTGAACTCCCCAGGGGAGCCTTTACGCAGCCCCACATGCAACTGGACCCTCCGGGTTCGATTTTTCCGAGTAATCCTAAATATATCCCTAGCCAGCATGGGAGAAGACTGAAAACCCGGGCCCCAGAAAACGCATTGCAAGCCCCTTTGGAACATCCAAAAGTGTCACCAAAGGAAGGCTTTGGGTACAAGAGAACTCCCCAGGGGAGCCTTTACGCAGCCCCACATGCAACTGGACCCTCCGGGTTCGCTGTTTCTAAGCAAACATAAACATAGCCCTAGCCGTCATCGGAGACAAGTGAAAAATCAGGCCCTACGAAATGCGTTGCGAGCCCCTTCGGACCATACAAAAGTTCCCCCAAAGGAAGGCTTTGGGTACAAGTGAACTCCCCAGGGGAGCCTTTACGCAGCCCCACATGCAACTGGACCCTCCGGGTTCGCTGTTCCTGAGCAAACCGAAACGTAGCCCTAGCCGTCATCGGAGACGAGTGAAAAATCAGGCCCCAGGAAATGCGTTCCGAGGCCTTTTCGCCCATCCAAATGTGCCCCCAAAGGAAGGCTTTGGGTACAAGAGAACTCCCCAGGGGAGCCTTTACGCAGCCCCACATGCAACTGGACCCTCCAGGTTCGCTGTTTCCGAGCATCCCTAAACATAGCCCTAGCCATCATTGGAGACGAGTGAAAAATCAGGCCCCAGGAAATGCGTTGCGAGCCCCTTTAGACCATCCAAAAGTGCCCCCAAAGGAAGGCTTTGGGTACAAGAGAACTCCCCAGGGGAGCCTTTACGCAGCCCCACATGCAACTGGACCCTCTGGGTTCGCTGTTTCCGAGCAATCCTAAATATATCCCTAGCCGGCATGGCAGAAGACTGAAAACCCGGGCCCCAGAAAACGCATTGCAAGCACCTTTGGACCATCCAAAAGTGTCACCAAAGGAAGGCTTTGGGTACAAGTGAACTCCCCAGGGGAGCCTTTACGCAGCCCCACATGCAACTGGACCCTCCAGGTTCGCTGTTTCCGAGCATCCCTAAACATAGCCCTAGCCATCATTGGAGACGAGTGAAAAATCAGGCCCCAGGAAATGCGTTGCGAGCCCCTTTAGACCATCCAAAAGTGCCCCCAAAGGAAGGCTTTGGGTACAAGAGAACTCCCCAGGGGAGCCTTTACGCAGCCCCACATGCAACTGGACCCTCCGGGTTCGCTGTTCCTGAGCAAACCTAAACGTAGCCCTAGCCGGCATCGAAGACGACTGAAAAATCAGGCCCCAGGAAATGCGTTGCGAGCCCTTTTCGTCCATCCAAAAGTGCCCCCAAAGGAAGGCTTTGGGTACAAGTGAACTCCCCAGGGGAGCCTTTACGCAGCCCCACATGCAACTGGACCCTCCGGGTTCGCTGTTTCCGAGCATCCCTAAACATAGCCCTAGCCGGCATCGATGACGACTGAAAAATCAGACCCCAGGAAATGCGTTGCGAGCCCCTTTGGACCATCCAAAAGTGCCCCCAAAGGAAGGCTTTGGGTACAAGTGAACTCCCCATGGGAGCCTTTACGCAGCCCCACATGCAACTGGACCCTCCGGGTTCGCTGTTTTTAAGCAAACATAAACATAGCCCTAGCCGTCATTGGAGACGAGTGAAAAATCAGGCCCCAGGAAATGCGTTGCGAGCCCCTTCGGACCATCCAAAAGTTCCCCCAAAGGAAGGCTTTGGGTACAAGTGAACTCCCCAGGGGAGCCTTTACGCAGCCCCACATGCAACTGGACCCTCCTGCTTTGCTGTTCCTGAGCAAACCTAAACGTAGCCCTAGCCGTCATCGGAGACGAGTGAAAAATCAGGCCCCAGGAAATGCGTTCCGAGGCCTTTTCGCCCATCCAAATGTGCCCCCAAAGGAAGGCTTTGGGTACAAGTGAACTCCCCAGGGGAGCCTTTACGCAGCCCCACATGCAACTGGACCCTCCGGGTTCGCTGTTTCCGAGCATCCCTAAACATAGCCCTAGCCGTCATCGGAGACGACTGAAAAATCAGGCCCCAGGAAATGCGTTGCGAGCCCTTTTCGTCCATCCAAAAGTGCCCCCAAAGAAAGGCTTTGGGTACAAGTGAACTCCCCAGGGGAGCCTTTACGCAGCCCCACATGCAACTGGACTCTTCGGGTTCGCTGTTTCCGAGCATCCCTAAACATAACCCTAGCCGGCATCGAAGACGACTGAAAAATCAGGTCCCATGAAATGCGTTGCGAGCCCTTTTCGCCCATCCAAAAGTGCCCCCAAAGGAAGGCTTTGGGTACAAGTGAACTCCCCAGGGGAGCCTTTACGCAGCCCCACATGCAACTGGACCCTCCGGGTTCGATGTTTCCGAGCATCCCTAAACATAGCCCTAGCCATCATTGGAGACGAGTGAAAAATCAGGCCCCAGGAAATGCGTTGCGAGCCCTTTTCGTCCATCCAAATGTGCCCCCAAAGGAAGGCTTTGGGTACAAGTGAACTCCCCAGGGGAGCCTTTACGCAGCCCCACATGCAACTGGACCCTCCGGGTTCGCTGTTTCCGAGCATCCCTAAACATAGCCCTAGCCGGCATCGATGACGACTGAAAAATCAGGCCCCAGGAAATGCGTTGCGAGCCCCTTTCGTCCATCCAAAAGTTCCCCCAAAGGAAGGCTTTGGATACAAGAGAACTCCCCAGGGGAGCCTTTACGCAGCCCCACATGCAACTGGACCCTCCGGGTTCGATTTTTCCGAGCAACCCTAAATATATCACTAGCCGGCATTGGAGAAGACTGAAAACCCGGGCCCCAGAAAACGCGTTGCAAGCCCCTTTGGACCATCCAAAAGTGTCACCAAAGGAAGGCTTTGGGTACAAGTGAACTCCCCAGGGGAGCCTTTACGCAGGCCCACATGCAACTGGACCCTCCGGGTTCGATTTTTCCGAGCAACCCTAAATATATCACTAGCCGGCATGGGAGAAGACTGAAAACCCGGGCCCCAGAAAACGCGTTGCAAGCCCCTTTGGACCATCCAAAAGTGTCACCAAAGGAAGGCTTTGGGTACAAGTGAACTCCCCAGGGGAGCCTTTACGCAGCCCCACATGCAACTGGACCCTCCGGGTTCGCTGTTAATGAGCAAACCTTAACGTAGCCCTAGCCGGCATCGATGACGACTGAAAAATCAGGCCCCAGGAAATGCGTTCTGAGGCCTTTTCGCCCATCCAAAAGTGCCCGCAAAGGAAGACTTTGGGTACAAGAGAACTCCCCAGGGGAGCCTTTACGCAGCCCCACATGCAACTGGACCCTCCGGGTTCGCTGTTTCCGAGCATCCCTAAACATTACCCTAGACGGCATCGAAGACGAGTGAAAAATCAGGCCCCAGGAAATGCGTTGCGAGCCCTTTTCGCCCATCCAAAAGTGCCTGCAAAGGAAGGCTTTGGGTACAAGTGAACTCCCCAGGGGAGCCTTTACGCAGCCCCACATGCAACTGGACCCTTCGGGTTCGCTGTTTCTGAGCATCCCTAAACATAGCCCTAGCCGGCATCGAAGATGACTGAAAAATCAGGCCGCAGGAAATGCGTTACGAGACCTTTTCGCCCATCCAAAAGTGCCCCCAAAGGAAGGCTTTGGGTACATCTGAAGTTCCCAGGGGAGCCTTTACGCAGCCCCACATGCAACTGGACCCTTCGGGTTCGATTTTTCCGAGCAACCCTAATTACATCCCTAACCGGCACGGGAGAAGACTGAAAACTAGGGCCCCAGAAAACGCGTTGCAAACCCCTTTGGACCATCCAAAAGTGTCACCAAAGGAAGGCTTTGGGTACAAGTGAACTCCCCAGGGGAGCCTTACGCAGCCCCACATGCAACTGGACCCTCCGGGTTCGATGTTTCCGAGCATCCCTAAACATAGCCCTAGCCGTCATCGGAGACGAGTGAAAAATCAGACCCCAGGAAATGCGTTGAAAGCCCCTTTGGACCATCCAAAAGTGCCCCCAAAGGAAGGCTTTGGGTACAAGTGAACTCCCCAGGGGAGCCTTTACGCAGCCCCACATGCAACTGGACCCTCCGGGTTCGCTCTTCCTGAGCAAACCTAAACGTCACCCTAGCCGTCTTCAGAGACGAGTGAAAAATCAGGCCCCAGGAAATGCGTTCCGAGGCCTTTTCTCCCATCCAAAAGTGCCACCAAAGGAAGGCTTTGGGTACAAGAGAACTCCCCAGGGGAGCCTTTACGCAGCCCCACATGCAACTGGACCCTCCGGGTTCGCTGTCCCTGAGCAAACCTAAACATAGCCCTAGCAGTCATCGGAGACAAGTGAAAAATGAGGCCCCAGGAAATGCGTTCCGAGGCCTTTTCGCCCATCCAAAAGTGCCCGCAAAGGAAGGCTTTGGGTACAAGTGAACTCCCCAGGGGAGCCTTTACGCAGCCCCACATGCAACTGGACCCTCCGGGTTCGCTGTTTCCGAGCATCCCTAAACATAGCCCTAGCCGGCATCGAAGACGACTGAAAAATCAGGTCCCATGAAATGCGTTGCGAGCCCTTTTCGCCCGTCCAAAAGTGCCCCCAAAGGAAGGCTTTGGGTACAAGTGAACTCCCCAGGGGAGCCTTTACGCAGCCCCACATGCAACTGGACCCTCCGGGTTCGCTGTTCATGAGCAAACCTTAACGTAGCCCTTACCGGCATCGATGACGACTGAAAAATCAGGCCCCAGGAAATGCGTTCTGAGGCCTTTTCGCCCATCCAAATGTGCCCCCAAAGGAAGACTTTGGGTACAAGAGAACTCCCCAGGGGAGCCTTTACGCAGCCCCACATGCAACTGGACCCTCCGGGTTCGCTGTTTCCGAGCATCCCTAAACATAGCCCTAGCCGGCATCGAAGACGACTGAAAAATCAGGCCCCAGGAAATGCGTTGCAAGCCCTTTTTGCCCATACAAAAGTGCCCCCAAAGGAAGGCTTTGGGTACAAGTGAACTCCCCAGGGGAGCCTTTACGCAGCCCCACATGAAACTGGACACTCCGGGTTCGATTATTCCGAGCAACCCTAAATATATCACTAGCCGGCTTGGTAGAAGATTGAAAACTCGGGCCCCAGAAAAGGCGTTGCAAGCCCCTTTGGACCATCCAAAAGAGTCACCAAAGGAAGGCTTTGGGTACAAGTGAACTCCCCAGGGGAGCCTTTACGCAGCCCCACATGCAACTGGACCCTCCGGGTTCGCTGTTTCCGAGCATCCCTAAACATAGCCCTAGCTGTCATCGAAGACGAGTGAAAAATCAGGCCCCAGGAAATGCGTTGCGAGCCCTTTTCGCCCATCCAAAAGTGCCTGCAAAGGAAGGCTTTGGGTACAAGTGAACTCCCCAGGGGAGCCTTTACGCAGCCCCACATGCAACTGGACCCTCCGGGTACGCTGTTCATGAGCAAACCTAAACGTAGCCCTGGCCGTCATAGGAGACGAGTGAAAAATCAAGCCCCAGGAAATGCGTTTCGAGCCCCTTCGGACCATCCAAAAGTGCCCCCAAAGGAAGGCTTTGGGTACATCTGAAGTTCCCAGGGGAGCCTTTACGCAGCCCCACATGCAACTGGACCCTTCGGGTTCGATTTTTCCGAGCAACCCTAATTACATCCCTAACCGGCACGGGAGAAGACTGAAAACTAGGGCCCCAGAAAACGCGTTGCAAACCCCTTTGGACCATCCAAAAGTGTCACCAAAGGAAGGCTTTGGGTACAAGTGAACTCCCCAGGGGAGCCTTACGCAGCCCCACATGCAACTGGACCCTCCGGGTTCGATGTTTCCGAGCATCCCTAAACATAGCCCTAGCCGTCATCGGAGACGAGTGAAAAATCAGACCCCAGGAAATGCGTTGAAAGCCCCTTTGGACCATCCAAAAGTGCCCCCAAAGGAAGGCTTTGGGTACAAGTGAACTCCCCAGGGGAGCCTTTACGCAGCCCCACATGCAACTGGACCCTCCGGGTTCGCTCTTCCTGAGCAAACCTAAACGTCACCCTAGCCGTCTTCGGAGACGAGTGAAAAATCAGGCCCCAGGAAATGCGTTCCGAGGCCTTTTCTCCCATCCAAAAGTGCCACCAAAGGAAGGCTTTGGGTACAAGAGAACTCCCCAGGGGAGCCTTTACGCAGCCCCACATGCAACTGGACCCTCCGGGTTCGCTGTCCCTGAGCAAACCTAAACATAGCCCTAGCAGTCATCGGAGACAAGTGAAAAATGAGGCCCCAGGAAATGCGTTCCGAGGCCTTTTCGCCCATCCAAAAGTGCCCGCAAAGGAAGGCTTTGGGTACAAGTGAACTCCCCAGGGGAGCCTTTACGCAGCCCCACATGCAACTGGACCCTCCGGGTTCGCTGTTTCCGAGCATCCCTAAACATAGCCCTAGCCGGCATCGAAGACGACTGAAAAATCAGGTCCCATGAAATGCGTTGCGAGCCCTTTTCGCCCGTCCAAAAGTGCCCCCAAAGGAAGGCTTTGGGTACAAGTGAACTCCCCAGGGGAGCCTTTACGCAGCCCCACATGCAACTGGACCCTCCGGGTTCGCTGTTCATGAGCAAACCTTAACGTAGCCCTTACCGGCATCGATGACGACTGAAAAAACAGGCCCCAGGAAATGCGTTCTGAGGCCTTTTCGCCCATCCAAATGTGCCCCCAAAGGAAGACTTTGGGTACAAGAGAACTCCCCAGGGGAGCCTTTACGCAGCCCCACATGCAACTGGACCCTCCGGGTTCGCTGTTTCCGAGCATCCCTAAACATAGCCCTAGCCGGCATCGAAGACGACTGAAAAATCAGGCCCCAGGAAATGCGTTGCAAGCCCTTTTTGCCCATACAAAAGTGCCCCCAAAGGAAGGCTTTGGGTACAAGTGAACTCCCCAGGGGAGCCTTTACGCAGCCCCACATGAAACTGGACACTCCGGGTTCGATTATTCCG
Source organism: Anas acuta (assembly GCF_963932015.1). Classification (NCBI taxonomy): domain Eukaryota; kingdom Metazoa; phylum Chordata; class Aves; order Anseriformes; family Anatidae; genus Anas; species Anas acuta. Next base: position 417,779 of record NW_027076058.1, on the reverse strand, counting down.
AGCAACCCTAAATATATCACTAGCCGGCTTGGTAGAAGATTGAAAACTCGGGCCCCAGAAAAGGCGTTGCAAGCCCCTTTGGACCATCCAAAAGAGTCACCAAAGGAAGGCTTTGGGTACAAGTGAACTCCCCAGGGGAGCCTTTACGCAGCCCCACATGCAACTGGACCCTCCGGGTTCGCTGTTTCCGAGCATCCCTAAACATAGCCCTAGCTGTCATCGAAGACGAGTGAAAAATCAGGCCCCAGGAAATGCGTTGCGAGCCCTTTTCGCCCATCCAAAAGTGCCTGCAAAGGAAGGCTTTGGGTACAAGTGAACTCCCCAGGGGAGCCTTTACGCAGCCCCACATGCAACTGGACCCTCCGGGTACGCTGTTCATGAGCAAACCTAAACGTAGCCCTGGCCGTCATAGGAGACGAGTGAAAAATCAAGCCCCAGGAAATGCGTTTCGAGCCCCTTCGGACCATCCAAAAGTGCCCCCAAAGGAAGGCTTTGGGTACAAGTGAACTCCCCAGGGGAGCCTTTACGCAGCCCCACATGCAACTGGACCCTCCGGGTTCGCTGTTTCCGAGCATCCCTAAATATAACCCTAGCCGGCATCGAAGACGACTGAAAAATCAGGCCCCAGGAAGTGCGTTGCAAGCCCTTTTTGCCCATCCAAGAGTGCCCCCAAAGGAAGGCTTTGGGTACAAGTGAACTCCCCAGGGGAGCCTTTACGCAGCCCCACATGCAACTGGACCCTCCGGGTTCGATGTTTCTGAGCATCCCTAAACATAGCCCTAGCCGTCATCGGAGACGAGTGAAAAATCAGACCCCAGGAAATGCGTTGAAAGCCCCTTTGGACCATCCAAAAGTGCCCGCAAAGGAAGGCTTTGGGTACAAGTGAACTCCCCAGGGGAGACTTTACGCAGCCCCACATGCAACTGGACCCTCCGGGTTCGCTCTTCCTGAGCAAACCTAAACGTCACCCTAGCCGTCTTCGGAGACGAGTGAAAAATGAGGCCCCAGGAAATGCGTTCCGAGGCCTTTTCTCCCATCCAAAAGTGCCACCAAAGGAAGGCTTTGGGTACAAGAGAACTCCCCAGGGGAGCCTTTACGCAGCCCCACATGCAACTGGACCCTCCGGGTTCGCTGTCCCTGAGCAAACCTAAACATAGCCCTAGCAGTCATCGGAGACAAGTGAAAAATGAGGCCCCAGGAAATGCGTTCCGAGCCCTTTTCGCCCATCCAAAAGTGCCCGCAAAGGAAGGCTTTGGGTACAAGTGAACTCCCCAGGGGAGCCTTTACGCAGCCCCACATGCAACTGGACCCTCCGGGTTCGATGTTTCCGAGCATCCCTAAACATAGCCCTAGCCGGCATCGAAGACGACTGAAAAATCAGGTCCCATGAAATGCGTTGCGAGCCCTTTTCGCCCGTCCAAAAGTGCCCCCAAAGGAAGGCTTTGGGTACAAGTGAACTCCCCAGGGGAGCCTTTACGCAGCCCCACATGCAACTGGACCCTCCGGGTTCGCTGTTCATGAGCAAACCTTAACGTAGCCCTTACCGGCATCGATGACGACTGAAAAATCAGGCCCCAGGAAATGCGTTCTGAGGCCTTTTCGCCCATCCAAATGTGCCCCCAAAGGAAGACTTTGGGTACAAGAGAACTCCCCAGGGGAGCCTTTACGCAGCCCCACATGCAACTGGACCCTCCGGGTTCGCTGTTTCCGAGCATCCCTAAACATAGCCCTAGCCGGCATCGAAGACGACTGAAAAATCAGGCCCCAGGAAATGCGTTGCAAGCCCTTTTTGCCCATACAAAAGTGCCCCCAAAGGAAGGCTTTGGGTACAAGTGAACTCCCCAGGGGAGCCTTTACGCAGCCCCACATGAAACTGGACACTCCGGGTTCGATTATTCCGAGCAACCCTAAATATATCACTAGCCGGCTTGGTAGAAGATTGAAAACTCGGGCCCCAGAAAAGGCGTTGCAAGCCCCTTTGGACCATCCAAAAGAGTCACCAAAGGAAGGCTTTGGGTACAAGTGAACTCCCCAGGGGAGCCTTTACGCAGCCCCACATGCAACTGGACCCTCCGGGTTCGCTGTTTCCGAGCATCCCTAAACATAGCCCTAGCTGTCATCGAAGACGAGTGAAAAATCAGGCCCCAGGAAATGCGTTGCGAGCCCTTTTCGCCCATCCAAAAGTGCCACCAAAGGAAGGCTTTGGGTACAAGTGAACTCCCCAGGGGAGCCTTTACGCAGCCCCACATGCAACTGGACCCTCCGGGTACGCTGTTCATGAGCAAACCTAAACGTAGCCCTGGCCGTCATAGGAGACGAGTGAAAAATCAAGCCCCAGGAAATGCGTTTCGAGCCCCTTCGGACCATCCAAAAGTGCCCCCAAAGGAAGGCTTTGGGTACAAGTGAACTCCCCAGGGGAGCCTTTACGCAGCCCCACATGCAACTGGACCCTCCGGGTTCGCTGTTTCCGAGCATCCCTAAATATAACCCTAGCCGGCATCGAAGACGACTGAAAAATCAGGCCCCAGGAAGTGCGTTGCAAGCCCTTTTTGCCCATCCAAAAGTGCCCCCAAAGGAAGGCTTTGGGTACAAGTGAACTCCCCAGGGGAGCCTTTACGCAGCCCCACATGCAACTGGACCCTTCGGGTTCGATTTTTCCGAGCAATCCTAAATATATCCCTAGCCGCCATGGGAGAAGACTGAAAACCCGGGCCCCAGAAAACGCATTGCAAGCCCCTTTGGACCATCCAAAAGTGTCACCAAAGGAAGGCTTTGGGTACAAGAGAACTCCCCAGGGGAGCCTTTACGCAGCCCCACATGCAACTGGACCCTCTGGGTTCGCTGTTTCCGAGCATCCCTAAACATAGCTCTAGCCATCATTGGAGACGAGTGAAAAATCAGGCCCCAGGAAATGCGTTGCGAGCCCTTTTCGTCCATCCAAAAGTGCCCGCAAAGGAAGGCTTTGGGTACAAGTGAACTCCCCAGGGGAGCCTTTACGCAGCCCCACATGCAACTGGACCCTCCGGGTTCGCTGTTAATGAGCAAACCTTAACGTAGCCCTAGCCGGCATCGATGACGACTGAAAAATCAGGCCCCAGGAAATGCGTTCTGAGGCCTTTTCGCCCATCCAAAAGTGCCCGCAAAGGAAGACTTTGGGTACAAGAGAACTCCCCAGGGGAGCCTTTACGCAGCCCCACATGCAACTGGACCCTCCGGGTTCGCTGTTTCCGAGCATCCCTAAACATTACCCTAGACGGCATCGAAGACGAGTGAAAAATCAGGCCCCAGGAAATGCGTTGCGAGCCCTTTTCGCCCATCCAAAAGTGCCTGCAAAGGAAGGCTTTGGGTACAAGTGAACTCCCCAGGGGAGCCTTTACGCAGCCCCACATGCAACTGGACCCTTCGGGTTCGCTGTTTCTGAGCATCTCTAAACATAGCCCTAGCCGGCATCGAAGATGACTGAAAAATCAGGCCGCAGGAAATGCGTTACGAGACCTTTTCGCCCATCCAAAAGTGCCCCCAAAGGAAGGCTTTGGGTACATCTGAAGTTCCCAGGGGAGCCTTTACGCAGCCCCATATGCAACTGGACCCTTCGGGTTCGATTTTTCCGAGCAACCCTAATTATATCCCTAACCGGCACGGGAGAAGACTGAAAACTAGGGCCCCAGAAAACGCGTTGCAAACCCCTTTGGACCATCCAAAAGTGTCACCAAAGGAAGGCTTTGGGTACAAGTGAACTCCCCAGGGGAGCCTTTACGCAGCCCCACATGCAACTGGACCCTCCGGGTTCGATGTTTCCGAGCATCCCTAAACATAGCCCTAGCCGTCATTGGAGACGAGTGAAAAATCAGACCCCAGGAAATGCGTTGAAAGCCCCTTTGGACCATCCAAAAGTGCCCGCAAAGGAAGGCTTTGGGTACAAGTGAACTCCCCAGGGGAGCCTTTACGCAGCCCCACATGCAACTGGACCCTCCGGGTTCGCTCTTCCTGAGCAAACCTAAACGTCACCCTAGCCGTCTTCGGAGACGAGTGAAAAATCAGGCCCCAGGAAATGCGTTCCGAGGCCTTTTCTCCCATCCAAAGGTGCCACCAAAGGAAGGCTTTGGGTACAAGAGAACTCCCCAGGGGAGCCTTTACGCAGCCCCACATGCAACTGGACCCTCCGGGTTCGCTGTCCCTGAGCAAACCTAAACATATCCCTAGCAGTCATCGGAGACAAGTGAAAAATGAGGCCCCAGGAAATGCGTTCCGAGCCCTTTTCGCCCATCCAAAAGTGCCCGCAAAGGAAGGCTTTGGGTACAAGTGAACTCCCCAGGGGAGCCTTTACGCAGCCCCACATGCAACTGGACCCTCCGGGTTCGCTGTTTCCGAGCATCCCTAAACATAGCCCTAGCCGGCATCGAAGACGACTGAAAAATCAGGTCCCATGAAATGCGTTGCGAGCCCTTTTCGCCCGTCCAAAAGTGCCCCCAAAGGAAGGCTTTGGGTACAAGTGAACTCCCCAGGGGAGCCTTTACGCAGCCCCACATGCAACTGGACCCTCCGGGTTCGCTGTTTCCGAGCATCCCTAAACATAGCCCTAGCCGGCATCGATGACGACTGAAAAATCAGGCCCCAGGAAATGCGTTGCGAGCCCCTTCGGACCATCCAAAAGTGCCCCCAAAGGAAGGCTTTGGATACAAGAGAACTCCCCAGGGGAGCCTTTACGCAGCCCCACATGCAACTGGACCCTCCGAGTTCGCTGTTTTTAAGCAAACATAAACATAGCCCTAGCCGTCATCGGAGACAAGTGAAAAATCAGGCCCCAGGAAATGCGTTGCGAGCCCCTTCGGGCCATCCAAAAGTTCCCCCAAATTAAGGCTTTGGGTACAAGTGAACTCCCCAGGGGAGCCTTTACGCAGCCCCACATGCAACTGGACACTCCTGGTTTGCTGTTCCTGAGCAAACCTAAACGTAGCCCTAGCCGTCATCGGAGACGAGTGAAAAATCAGGCCCCAGGAAATGCGTTCCGAGGCCTTTTCGCCCATCCAAATGTGCCCCCAAAGGAAGGCTTTGGGTACAAGTGAACTCCCCAGGGGAGCCTTTACGCAGCCCCACATGCAACTGGATCCTCCGGGTTCGCTGTTTCCGAGCATCCCTAAACATAGCCCTAGCCGTCATCGGAGACGAGTGAAAAATCAGGCCCCAGGAAATGCGTTGCGAGCCCTTTTCGCCCATCCAAAAGTGCCCCCAAAGAAAGGCTTTGGGTACAAGTGAACTCCCCAGGGGAGCCTTTACGCAGCCCCACATGCAACTGGACTCTCCGATTTCGATTTTTCCGAGCAACCCTAAATATATCACTAGCCGGCATGGGAGAAGACTGAAAACCCGGGCCCCAGAAAACGCGTTGCAAGCCCCTTTGGACCATCCAAAAGTGTCACCAAAGGAAGGCTTTGGGTACAAGTGAACTCCCCAGGGGAGCCTTTACGCAGCCCCACATGCAACTGGTCCCTCCGGGTACGCTGTTCATGAGCAAACCTAAACGTAGCCCTAGCCGTCATCGGAGACGACTGAAAAATCAGGCCCCAGGAAATGCGTTGCGAGCCCTTTTCGTCCATCCAAAAGTGCCCCCAAAGGAAGGCTTTGGGTACAAGTGAACTCCCCAGGGGAGCCTTTACGCAGCCCCACATGCAACTGGACTCTCGGGGTTTGCTGTTCCTGAGCAAACCTAAACGTTGCCCTAGCCGTCATCGGAGACGAGTGAAAAATCAGGCCCCAGGAAATGCGTTGCGAGCCCTTTTCGCCCATCCAAAAGTGCCCCCAAAGTAAGGCTTTGGGTACAAGTGAACTCCCCAGGGGAGCCTTTATGCAGCCCCACATGCAACTGGACCCTCTGGGTTCGATGTTTCCGAGCATCCCTAAACACAGTCCTAGCCGGCATCGGAGACGAGTGAAAAATCAGGCCCCAGGAAATGCGTTCCGAGCCCTTTTCGTCCATCCAAAAGTGCCCCCAAAGGAAGGCTTTGGGTACAAGTGAACTCCCCAGGGGAGCCTTTACGCAGCCCCACATGCAACTGGACCCTCCTGGTTCGCTGTTCCTGAGCAAACCTAAACGTAACCCTAGCCGTCATCGGAGACGAGTGAAAAATCAGGCCCCAGGAAATGCGTTCCGAGGCCTTTTCGCCCATCCAAATGTGCCCCCAAACGAAGCCTTTGGGTACAAGAGAACTCCCCAGGGGAGCCTTTACGCAGCCCCACATGCAACTGGACCCTCCGGGTTCACTGTTTCCGAGCATCCCTAAACATTACCCTAGACGGCATCGAAGAGGAGTGAAAAATCAGGCCCCAGGAAATGTGTTGCGAGCCCTTTTCGCCCATCCAAAAGTGCCTGCAAAGGAAGGCTTTGGGTACAAGTGAACTCCCCAGGGGAGCCTTTACGCAGCCCCACATGCAACTGGACCCTCCGGGTTCGATGTTTCCGAGCATCCCTAAACATAGCCATAGCCGGCATCGAAGATGACTGAAAAATCAGGCCCCAGGAAATGCGTTACGAGCCCTTTTCGCCCATCCAAAAGTGCCCCCAAAGGAAGGCTTTGGGTACAAGTGAACTCCCCAGGGGAGCCTTTACGCAGCCCCACATGCAACTGGATCCTCCGGGTTCGCTGTTTCCGAGCATCCCTAAACACAGCCCTAGCCGGCATCGATGACGACTGAAAAATCAGGCCCCAGGAAATGCGTTACGAGACCTTTTCGCTCATCCAAAAGTGCCCCCAAAGGAAGGCTTTGGGTACAAGTGAACTCCCCAGGGGAGCCTTTACGCAGCCCCACATGCAACTGGACCCTCCGGGTTCGCTGTTTCCGAGCATCCCTAAACATAGCCCTAGCCGGCATCGATGACGACTGAAAAATCAGGCCCCAGGAAATGCGTTGCGAGCCCCTTTGGACCATCCAAAAGTGCCCCCAAAGGAAGGCTTTGGATACAAGTGAACTCCCCAGGGGAGCCTTTACGCAGCCCCACATGCAACTGGACCCTCCGGGTTCGCTGTTTCTAAGCAAACATAAACATAGCCCTAGCCGTCATCGGAGACAAGTGAAAAATCAGGCCCTAGGAAATGTGTTGCGAGCCCCTTCGGACCATCCAAAAGTTCCCCCAAAGGAAGGCTTTGGGTACAAGTGAACTCCCCAGGGGAGCCTTTACGCAGCCCCACATGCAACTGGACCCTCCGGGTACGCTGTTCATGAGCAAACCTAAACGTAGCCCTAGCCGTCATCAGAGACGACTGAAAAATCAGGCCCCAGGAAATGCTTTGCGAGCCCCTTTGGACCATCCAAAAGTGCCCGCAAAGGAAGGCTTTGGGTACAAGTGATCTCCCCAGGGGAGACTTTACGCAGCCCCACATGCAACTGGACCCTCCGGGTTCGCTGTTCCTGAGCAAACCTAAAGGTCACCCTAGCCGTCTTCGGAGACGAGTGAAAAATCAGGCCCCAGGAAATGCGTTCCGAGGCCTTTTCGCCCATCCAAATGTGCCCCCAAAGGAAGGCTTTGGGTACAAGAGAACTCCCCAGGGGAGCCTTTACGCAGCCCCACATGCAACTGGACCCTCGGGGTTCGCTGTTCCTGAGCAAACCTAAACATAGCCCTAGCAGTCATCGGAGACAAGTGAAAAATGAGGCCCCAGGAAATGCGTTCCGAGCCCTTTTCGCCCATCCAAAAGTGCCCCCAAAGGAAGGCTTTGGGTACAAGTGAACTCCCCAGGGGAGCCTTTACGCAGCCCCACATGCAACTGGACCCTCCGGGTTCGCTGTTTCCGAGCATCCCTAAACATAGCCCTAGCCGTCATCGGAGACGAGTGAAAAATCAGGCCCCAGGAAATGCGTTGCGAGCCCTTTTCGTCCATCCAAAAGTGCCCCCAAAGGAAGGCTTTGGGTACAAGTGAACTCCCCAGGGGAGCCTTTACGCAGCCCCACATGCAACTGGACCCTCCGGGTTCGATGTTTCCGAGCATCCCTAAACATAGCCCTAGCCGTCATCGGAGACGAGTGAAAAATCAGACCCCAGGAAATGCGTTGAAAGCCCCTTTGGACCATCCAAAAGTGCCCCCAAAGGAAGGCTTTGGGTACAAGTGAACTCCCCAGGGGAGCCTTTACGCAGCCCCACATGCAACTGGACCCTCCGGGTTCGCTGTTTCCGAGCATCCCTAAACATAGCCCTAGCCGGCATCGAAGATGACTGAAAAATCAGGCCCCAAGAAGTGCGTTGCAAGCCCTTTTCGCCCATCCAAAAGTGCCCCCAAAGGAAGGCTTTGGGTACAAGTGAACTCCCCAGGGGAGCCTTTACGCAGCCCCACATGCAACTGGACCCTCCGGGTTCGATTTTTCCGAGTAATCCTAAATATATCCCTAGCCGGCATGGGAGACGACTGAAAAATCAGGCCCCAGGAAATGCTTTGCGAGCCTCTTTGGACCATCCAAAAATGCCCGCAAAGGAATGCTTTGGGTACAAGTGATCTCCCCAGGGGAGCCTTTACGCAGCCCCACATGCAACTGGACCCTCCGGGTTCGCTGTTCCTGAGCAAACCTAAACGTCACCCTAGCCGTCATCGGAGACAAGTGAAAAATCAGGCCCTACGAAATGCGTTGCGAGCCCCTTCGGACCATCCAAAAGTGCCCCCAAAGGAAGGCTTTGGATACAAGTGAACTCCCCAGGGGAGCCTTTACGCAGCCCCACATGCAACTGGACCCTCCGGGTTCGCTGTTTCTAAGCAAACATAAACATAGCCCTAGCCGTCATCGGAGACAAGTGAAAAATCAGGCCCTACGAAATGCGTTGCGAGCCCCTTCGGACCATCCAAAAGTTCCCCCAAAGGAAGGCTTTGGGTACAAGTGAACTCCCCAGGGGAGCCTTTACGCAGCCCCACATGCAACTGGACCCTCCGGGTTCGCTGTTCCTGAGCAAACCTAAACGTAGCCCTAGCCGTCATCGGAGACGAGTGAAAAATCAGGCCCCAGGAAATGCGTTCCGAGGCCTTTTCGCCCATCCAAATGTGCCCCCAAAGGAAGGCTTTGGGTACAAGAGAACTCCCCAGGGGAGCCTTTACGCAGCCCCACATGCAACTGGACCCTCCAGGTTCGCTGTTTCCGAGCATCCCTAAACATAGCCCTAGCCATCATTGGAGACGAGTGAAAAATCAGGCCCCAGGAAATGCGTTGCGAGCCCCTTTAGACCATCCAAAAGTGCCCCCAAAGGAAGGCTTTGGGTACAAGAGAACTCCCCAGGGGAGCCTTTACGCAGCCCCACATGCAACTGGACCCTCCGGGTTCGCTGTTCCTGAGCAAACCTAAACGTAGCCCTAGCCGGCATCGAAGACGACTGAAAAATCAGGCCCCAGGAAATGCGTTGCGAGCCCTTTTCGTCCATCCAAAAGTGCCCCCAAAGGAAGGCTTTGGGTACAAGTGAACTCCCCAGGGGAGCCTTTACGCAGCCCCACATGCAACTGGACCCTCCGGGTTCGCTGTTTCCGAGCATCCCTAAACATAGCCCTAGCCATCATTGGAGACGAGTGAAAAATCAGGTCCCATGAAATGCGTTGCGAGCCATTTTCGCCCATCCAAAAGTGCCTGCAAAGGAAGGCTTTGGGTACAAGTGAACTCCCCAGGGGAGCCTTTACGCAGCCCCATATGCAACTGGACCCTTCGGGTTCGCTGTTTCTGAGCATCCCTAAACATAGCCCTATCCGGCATCGAAGATGACTGAAAAATCAGGCCCCAGGAAATGCGGTACGAGCCCTTTTCGCCCATGCAAAAGTGCCCCCAAAGGAAGGCTTTGGGTACATCTGAAGTTCCCAGGGGAGCCTTTACGCAGCCCCACATGCAACTGGACCCTTCGGGTTCGATTTTTCCGAGCAACCCTAATTATATCCCTAACCGGCATGGGAGAAGACTGAAAACCCGGGCCCCAGAAAACGCGTTGCAAGCCCCTTTGGACCATCCAAAAGTGTCACCAAAGGAAGGCTTTGGATACAAGAGAACTCCCCAGGGGAGCCTTTACGCAGCCCCACATGCAACTGGACCCTCCGGGTTCGATGTTTCCGAGCATCCCTAAACATAGCCCTAGCCGTCATCGGAGACGAGTGAAAAATCAGACCCCAGGAAATGCGTTGAAAGCCCCTTTGGACCATCCAAAAGTGCCCGCAAAGGAAGGCTTTGGGTACAAGTGAACTCCCCAGGGGAGCCTTTACGCAGCCCCACATGCAACTGGACCCTCCGGGTTCGCTGTTTCCGAGCATCCCTAAACATAGCCCTAGCCGGCATCGAAGATGACTGAAAAATCAGGCCCCAAGAAGTGCGTTGCAAGCCCTTTTCGCCCATCCAAAAGTGCCCCCAAAGGAAGGCTTTGGGTACAAGTGAACTCCCCAGGGGAGCCTTTACGCAGCCCCACATGCAACTGGACCCTCCGGGTTCGATTTTTCCGAGTAATCCTAAATATATCCCTAGCCGGCATGGGAGACGACTGAAAAATCAGGCCCCAGGAAATGCTTTGCGAGCCTCTTTGGACCATCCAAAAATGCCCGCAAAGGAATGCTTTGGGTACAAGTGATCTCCCCAGGGGAGCCTTTACGCAGCCCCACATGCAACTGGACCCTCCGGGTTCGCTGTTCCTGAGCAAACCTAAACGTCACCCTAGCCGTCATCGGAGACAAGTGAAAAATCAGGCCCTACGAAATGCGTTGCGAGCCCCTTCGGACCATCCAAAAGTGCCCCCAAAGGAAGGCTTTGGATACAAGTGAACTCCCCAGGGGAGCCTTTACGCAGCCCCACATGCAACTGGACCCTCCGGGTTCGCTGTTTCTAAGCAAACATAAACATAGCCCTAGCCGTCATCGGAGACAAGTGAAAAATCAGGCCCTACGAAATGCGTTGCGAGCCCCTTCGGACCATCCAAAAGTTCCCCCAAAGGAAGGCTTTGGGTACAAGTGAACTCCCCAGGGGAGCCTTTACGCAGCCCCACATGCAACTGGACCCTCCGGGTTCGCTGTTCCTGAGCAAACCTAAACGTAGCCCTAGCCGTCATCGGAGACGAGTGAAAAATCAGGCCCCAGGAAATGCGTTCCGAGGCCTTTTCGCCCATCCAAATGTGCCCCCAAAGGAAGGCTTTGGGTACAAGAGAACTCCCCAGGGGAGCCTTTACGCAGCCCCACATGCAACTGGACCCTCCAGGTTCGCTGTTTCCGAGCATCCCTAAACATAGCCCTAGCCATCATTGGAGACGAGTGAAAAATCAGGCCCCAGGAAATGCGTTGCGAGCCCCTTTAGACCATCCAAAAGTGCCCCCAAAGGAAGGCTTTGGGTACAAGAGAACTCCCCAGGGGAGCCTTTACGCAGCCCCACATGCAACTGGACCCTCCGGGTTCGCTGTTCCTGAGCAAACCTAAACGTAGCCCTAGCCGGCATCGAAGACGACTGAAAAATCAGGCCCCAGGAAATGCGTTGCGAGCCCTTTTCGTCCATCCAAAAGTGCCCCCAAAGGAAGGCTTTGGGTACAAGTGAACTCCCCAGGGGAGCCTTTACGCAGCCCCACATGCAACTGGACCCTCCGGGTTCGCTGTTTCCGAGCATCCCTAAACATAGCCCTAGCCGGCATCGATGACGACTGAAAAATCAGGCCCCAAGAAATGCGTTGCGAGCCCCTTTGGACCATCCAAAAGTGCTCCCAAAGGAAGGCTTTGGGTACAAGTGAACTCCCCATGGGAGCCTTTACGCAGCCCCACATGCAACTGGACCCTCCGGGTTCGCTGTTTTTAAGCAAACATAAACATAGCCCTAGCCGTCATCGGAGACAAGTGAAAAATCAGGCCCCAGGAAATGCGTTGCGAGCCCCTTCGGACCATCCAAAAGTGCCCCCAAAGGAAGGCTTTGGGTACAAGTGAACTCCCCAGGGGAGCCTTTACGCAGCCCCACATGCAACTGGACCCTCCTGCTTTGCTGTTCCTGAGCAAACCTAAACGTAGCCCTAGCCGTCATCGGAGACGAGTGAAAAATCAGGCCCCAGGAAATGCGTTCCGAGGCCTTTTCGCCCATCCAAATGTGCCCCCAAAGGAAGCCTTTGGGTACAAGTGAACTCCCCAGGGGAGCCTTTACGCAGCCCCACATGCAACTGGACCCTCCGGGTTCGCTGTTTCCGAGCATCCCTAAACATAGCCCTAGCCGTCATCGGAGACGAGTGAAAAATCAGGCCCCAGGAAATGCGTTGCGAGCCCTTTTCGCCCATCCAAAAGTGCCCCCAAAGGAAGGCTTTGGGTACAAGTGAACTCCCCAGGGGAGCCTTTACGCAGCCCCACATGCAACTGGACTCTTCGGGTTCGCTGTTTCCGAGCATCCCTAAACATAGCCCTAGCCGGCATCGAAGACGACTGAAAAATCAGGTCCCATGAAATGCGTTGCGAGCCCTTTTCGTCCATCCAAAAGTGCCTGCAAAGGAAGGCTTTGGGTACAAGTGAACTCTCCAGGGGAGCCTTTACGCAGCCCCACATGCAACTGGACCCTCCGGGTTCGATGTTTCCGAGCATCCCTAAACATAGCCCTAGCCATCATTGGAGACGAGTGAAAAATCAGGCCCCAGGAAATGCGTTGCGAGCCCTTTTCGTCCATCCAAATGTGCCCCCAAAGGAAGGCTTTGGGTACAAGTGAACTCCCCAGGGGAGCCTTTACGCAGCCCCACATGCAACTGGACCCTCCGCGTTCGCTGTTTCCGAGCATCCCTAAACATAGCCCTAGCCGGCATCGATGACGACTGAAAAATCAGGCCCCAGGAAATGCGTTGCGAGCCCCTTTCGTCCATCCAAAAGTTCCCCCAAAGGAAGGCTTTGGATACAAGAGAACTCCCCAGGGGAGCCTTTACGCAGCCCCACATGCAACTGGACCCTCCGGGTTCGATTTTTCCGAGCAACACTAAATATATCACTAGCCGGCTTTGGAGAAGACTGAAAACCCGGGCCCCAGAAAACGTGTTGCAAGCCCCTTTGGACCATCCAAAAGTGTCACCAAAGGAAGGCTTTGGGTACAAGTGAACTCCCCAGGGGAGCCTTTACGCAGCCCCACATGCAACTGGACCCTCCGGGTTCGATTTTTCCGAGCAACCCTAAATATATCACTAGCCGGCATGGGAGAAGACTGAAAACCCGGGCCCCAGAAAACGCGTTGCAAGCCCCTTTGGACCATCCAAAAGTGTCACCAAAGGAAGGCTTTGGGTACAAGTGAACTCCCCAGGGGAGCCTTTACGCAGCCCCACATGCAACTGGACCCTCCGGGTTCGCTGTTAATGAGCAAACCTTAACGTAGCCCTAGCCGGCATCGATGACGACTGAAAAATCAGGCCCCAGGAAATGCGTTCTGAGGCCTTTTCGCCCATCCAAAAGTGCCCGCAAAGGAAGACTTTGGGTACAAGAGAACTCCCCAGGGGAGCCTTTACGCAGCCCCACATGCAACTGGACCCTCCGGGTTCGCTGTTTCCGAGCATCCCTAAACATTACCCTAGACGGCATCGAAGACGAGTGAAAAATCAGGCCCCAGGAAATGCGTTGCGAGCCCTTTTCGCCCATCCAAAAGTGCCTGCAAAGGAAGGCTTTGGGTACAAGTGAACTCCCCAGGGGAGCCTTTACGCAGCCCCACATGCAACTGGACCCTTCGGGTTCGCTGTTTCTGAGCATCCCTAAACATAGCCCTAGCCGGCATCGAAGATGACTGAAAAATCAGGCCGCAGGAAATGCGTTACGAGACCTTTTCGCCCATCCAAAAGTGCCCCCAAAGGAAGGCTTTGGGTACATCTGAAGTTCCCAGGGGAGCCTTTACGCAGCCCCACATGCAACTGGACCCTTCGGGTTCGATTTTTCCGAGCAACCCTAATTATATCCCTAACCGGCATGGGAGAAGACTGAAAACCCGGGCCCCAGAAAACGCGTTGCAAGCCCCTTTGGACCATCCAAAAGTGTCACCAAAGGAAGGCTTTGGGTACAAGAGAACTCCCCAGGGGAGCCTTTACGCAGCCCCACATGCAACTGGACCCTCCGGGTTCGATGTTTCCGAGCATCCCTAAACATAGCCCTAGCCGTCATCGGAGACGAGTGAAAAATCAGACCCCAGGAAATGCGTTGAAAGCCCCTTTGGACCATCCAAAAGTGCCCGCAAAGGAAGGCTTTGGGTACAAGTGAACTCCCCAGGGGAGCCTTTACGCAGCCCCACATGCAACTGGACCCTCCGGGTTCGCTGTTTTTAAGCAAACATAAACATAGCCCTAGCCGTCATCGGAGACAAGTGAAAAATCAGGCCCCAGGAAATGCGTTGCGAGTCCCTTCGGACCATCCAAAAGTGCCTGCAAAGGAAGGCTTTGGGTACAAGTGAACTCCCCAGGGGAGCCTTTACGCAGCCCCACATGCAACTGGACCCTCCTGCTTTGCTGTTCCTGAGCAAACCTAAACGTAGCCCTAGCCGTCATCGGAGACGAGTGAAAAATCAGGCCCCAGGAAATGCGTTCCGAGGCCTTTTCGCCCATCCAAATGTGCCCCCAAAGGAAGGCTTTGGGTACAAGTGAACTCCCCAGGGGAGCCTTTACGCAGCCCCACATGCAACTGGACCCTCCGGGTTCGCTGTTTCCGAGCATCCCTAAACATAGCCCTAGCCGTCATCGGAGACGAGTGAAAAATCAGGCCCCAGGAAATGCGTTGCGAGCCCTTTTCGCCCATCCAAAAGTGCCTGCAAAGGAAGGCTTTGGGTACAAGTGAACTCCCCAGGGGAGCCTTTACGCAGCCCCACATGCAACTGGACTCTTCGGGTTCGCTGTTTCCGAGCATCCCTAAACATAGCCCTAGCCGGCATCGAAGACGACTGAAAAATCAGGTCCCATGAAATGCGTTGCGAGCCCTTTTCGTCCATCCAAAAGTGCCTGCAAAGGAAGGCTTTGGGTACAAGTGAACTCCCCAGGGGAGCCTTTACGCAGCCCCACATGCAACTGGACCCTCCGGGTTCGATGTTTCCGAGCATCCCTAAACATAGCCCTAGCCATCATTGGAGACGAGTGAAAAATCAGGCCCCAGGAAATGCGTTGCGAGCCCTTTTCGTCCATCCAAATGTGCCCCCAAAGGAAGGCTTTGGGTACAAGTGAACTCCCCAGGGGAGCCTTTACGCAGCCCCACATGCAACTGGACCCTCCGCGTTCGCTGTTTCCGAGCATCCCTAAACATAGCCCTAGCCGGCATCGATGACGACTGAAAAATCAGGCCCCAGGAAATGCGTTGCGAGCCCCTTTCGTCCATCCAAAAGTTCCCCCAAAGGAAGGCTTTGGATACAAGAGAACTCCCCAGGGGAGCCTTTACGCAGCCCCACATGCAACTGGACCCTCCGGGTTCGATTTTTCCGAGCAACCCTAAATATATCACTAGCCGGCATGGGAGAAGACTGAAAACCCGGGCCCCAGAAAACGCGTTGCAAGCCCCTTTGGACCATCCAAAAGTGTCACCAAAGGAAGGCTTTGGGTACAAGTGAACTCCCCAGGGGAGCCTTTACGCAGCCCCACATGCAACTGGACCCTCCGGGTTCGCTGTTAATGAGCAAACCTTAACGTAGCCCTAGCCGGCATCGATGACGACTGAAAAATCAGGCCCCAGGAAATGCGTTCTGAGGCCTTTTCGCCCATCCAAAAGTGCCCGCAAAGGAAGACTTTGGGTACAAGAGAACTCCCCAGGGGAGCCTTTACGCAGCCCCACATGCAACTGGACCCTCCGGGTTCGCTGTTTCCGAGCATCCCTAAACATTACCCTAGACGGCATCGAAGACGAGTGAAAAATCAGGCCCCAGGAAATGCGTTGCGAGCCCTTTTCGCCCATCCAAAAGTGCCTGCAAAGGAAGGCTTTGGGTACAAGTGAACTCCCCAGGTGAGCCTTTACGCAGCCCCACATGCAACTGGACCCTTCGGGTTCGCTGTTTCTGAGCATCCCTAAACATAGCCCTAGCCGGCATCGAAGATGACTGAAAAATCAGGCCGCAGGAAATGCGTTACGAGACCTTTTCGCCCATCCAAAAGTGCCCCCAAAGGAAGGCTTTGGGTACATCTGAAGTTCCCAGGGGAGCCTTTACGCAGCCCCACATGCAACTGGACCCTTCGGGTTCGATTTTTCCGAGCAACCCTAATTATATCCCTAACCGGCATGGGAGAAGACTGAAAACCCGGGCCCCAGAAAACGCGTTGCAAGCCCCTTTGGACCATCCAAAAGTGTCACCAAAGGAAGGCTTTGGGTACAAGAGAACTCCCCAGGGGAGCCTTTACGCAGCCCCACATGCAACTGGACCCTCCGGGTTCGATGTTTCCGAGCATCCCTAAACATAGCCCTAGCCGTCATCGGAGACGAGTGAAAAATCAGACCCCAGGAAATGCGTTGAAAGCCCCTTTGGACCATCCAAAAGTGCCCGCAAAGGAAGGCTTTGGGTACAAGTGAACTCCCCAGGGGAGCCTTTACGCAGCCCCACATGCAACTGGACCCTCCGGGTTCGCTCTTCCTGAGCAAACCTAAACGTCACCCTAGCCGTCTTCGGAGGCGAGTGAAAAATCAGGCCCCAGGAAATGCGTTCCGAGGCCTTTTCTCCCATCCAAAAGTGCCACCAAAGGAAGGCTTTGGGTACAAGAGAACTCCCCAGGGGAGCCTTTACGCAGCCCCACATGCAACTGGACCCTCCGGGTTCGCTGTTTCCGAGCATCCCTAAACATAGCCCTAGCCGGCATCGAAGACGACTGAAAAATGAGGCCCCAGGAAATGCGTTCCGAGCCCTTTTTGCCCATACAAAAGTGCCCGCAAAGGAAGGCTTTGGGTACAAGTGAACTCCCCAGGGGAGCCTTTACGCAGCCCCACATGAAACTGGACACTCCGGGTTCGATTATTCCGAGCAACCCTAAATATATCACTAGCCGGCATGGTAGAAGATTGAAAACTCGGGCCCCAGAAAACGCGTTGCAAGCCCCTTTGGACCATCCAAAAGAGTCACCAAAGGAAGGCTTTGGGTACAAGTGAACTCCCCAGGGGAGCCTTTACGCAGCCCCACATGCAACTGGACCCTCCGGGTTCGCTGTTTCCGAGCATCCCTAAACATAGCCCTAGCCGTCATCGAAGACGAGTGAAAAATCAGGCCCCAGGAAATGCGTTGCGAGCCCTTTTCGCCCATCCAAAAGTGCCTGCAAAGGAAGGCTTTGGGTACAAGTGAACTCCCCAGGGGAGCCTTTACGCAGCCCCACATGCAACTGGACCCTCCGGGTACGCTGTTCATGAGCAAACCTAAACGTAGCCCTGGCCGTCATAGGAGACGAGTGAAAAATCAAGCCCCAGGAAATGCGTTGCGAGCCCCTTCGGACCATCCAAAAGTGCCCCCAAAGGAAGGCTTTGGGTACAAGTGAACTCCCCAGGGGAGCCTTTACGCAGCCCCACATGACACTGGACACTCCTGGTTTGCTGTTCCTGAGCAAACCTAAACGTAGCCCTAGCCGTCATCGGAGACGAGTGAAAAATCAGGCCCCAGGAAATGCGTTGCGAGCCCCTTCGGACCATCCAAAAGTTCCCCCAAATTAAGGCTTTGGGTACAAGTGAACTCCCCAGGGGAGCCTTTACGCAGCCCCACATGCAACTGGACACTCCTGGTTTGCTGTTCCTGAGCAAACCTAAACGTAGCCCTAGCCGTCATCGGAGACGAGTGAAAAATCAGGCCCCAGGAAATGCGTTCCGAGGCCTTTTCGCCCATCCAAATGTGCCCCCAAAGGAAGGCTTTGGGTACAAGTGAACTCCCCAGGGGAGCCTTCACGCAGCCCCACATGCAACTGGACCCTCCGATTTCGATTTTTCCGAGCAACCCTAAATATATCACTAGCCGGCATGGGAGAAGACTGAAAACCCGGGCCCCAGAAAACGCGTTGCAAGCCCCTTTGGACCATCCAAAAGTGTCACCAAAGGAAGGCTTTGGGTACAAGTGAACTCCCCAGGGGAGCCTTTACGCAGCCCCACATGCAACTGGTCCCTCCGGGTACGCTGTTCATGAGCAAACCTAAACGTAGCCCTAGCCGTCATCGGAGACGACTGAAAAATCAGGCCCCAGGAAATGCGTTGCGAGCCCTTTTCGTCCATCCAAAAGTGCCCCCAAAGTAAGGCTTTGGGTACAAGTGAACTCCCCAGGGGAGCCTTTATGCAGCCCCACATGCAACTGGACCCTCTGGGTTCGATGTTTCCGAGCATCCCTAAACACAGTCCTAGCCGGCATCGGAGACGAGTGAAAAATCAGGCCCCTGGAAATGCGTTCCGAGCCCTTTTCGTCCATCCAAAAGTGCCCCCAAAGGAAGGCTTTGGGTACAAGTGAACTCCCCAGGGGAGCCTTTACGCAGCCCCACATGCAACTGGACCCTCCTGGTTCGCTGTTCCTGAGCAAACCTAAACGTAGCCCTAGCCGTCATCGGAGACGAGTGAAAAATCAGGCCCCAGGAAATGCGTTCCGAGGCCTTTTCGCCCATCCAAATGTGCCCCCAAACGAAGACTTTGGGTACAAGAGAACTCCCCAGGGGAGCCTTTACGCAGCCCCACATGCAACTGGACCCTCCGGGTTCACTGTTTCCGAGCATCCCTAAACATTACCCTAGACGGCATCGAAGAGGAGTGAAAAATCAGGCCCCAGGAAATGCGTTGCGAGCCCTTTTCGTCCATCCAAAAGTGCCCCCAAAGGAAGGCTTTGGGTACAAGTGAACTCCCCAGGGGAGCCTTTACGCAGCCCCACATGCAACTGGACCCTCCGGGTTCGCTGTTTCCGAGCATCCCTAAACATAGCTCTAGCCGTCATTGGAGACGAGTGAAAAATCAGGCCCCAGGAAATGCGTTGCGAGCCCTTTTCGTCCATCCAAAAGTGCCCCCAAAGGAAGGCTTTGGGTACAAGTGAACTCCCCAGGGGAGCCTTTACGCAGCCCCACATGCAACTGGACCCTCCGGGTTCGCTGTTTCCGAGCATCCCTAAACATAGCCCTAGCCGGCATCGATGACGACTGAAAAATCAGGCCCCAGGAAATGCGTTGCGAGCCCCTTCGGACCATCCAAAAGTGCCCCCAAAGGAAGGCTTTGGATACAAGAGAACTCCCCAGGGGAGCCTTTACGCAGCCCCACATGCAACTGGACCCTCCGAGTTCGCTGTTTCTAAGCAAACATAAACATAGCCCTAGCCGTCATCGGAGACAAGTGAAAAATCAGACCCCAGGAAATGCGTTGCGAGCCCCTTCGGACCATCCAAAAGTTCCCCCAAATTAAGGCTTTGGGTACAAGTGAACTCCCCAGGGGAGCCTTTACGCAGCCCCACATGCAACTGGACACTCCTGGTTTGCTGTTCCTGAGCAAACCTAAACGTAGCCCTAGCCGTCATCGGAGACGAGTGAAAAATCAGGCCCCAGGAAATGCGTTCCGAGGCCTTTTCGCCCATCCAAATGTGCCCCCAAAGGAAGGCTTTGGGTACAAGTGAACTCCCCAGGGGAGCCTTTACGCAGCCCCACATGCAACTGGATCCTCCGGGTTCGCGGTTTCCGAGCATCCCTAAACATAGCCCTAGCCGTCATCGGAGACGAGTGAAAAATCAGGCCCCAGGAAATGCGTTGCGAGCCCTTTTCGCCCATCCAAAAGTGCCCCCAAAGAAAGGCTTTGGGTACAAGTGAACTCCCCAGGGGAGCCTTTACGCAGCCCCACATGCAACTGGACCCTCCGATTTCGATTTTTCCGAGCAACCCTAAATATATCACTAGCCGGCATGGGAGAAGACTGAAAACCCGGGCCCCAGAAAACGCGTTGCAAGCCCCTTTGGACCATCCAAAAGTGTCACCAAAGGAAGGCTTTGGGTACAAGTGAACTCCCCAGGGGAGCCTTTACGCAGCCCCACATGCAACTGGACCCTCCTGGTTCGCTGTTCCTGAGCAAACCTAAACGTAGCCCTAGCCGTCATCGGAGACGAGTGAAAAATCAGGCCCCAGGAAATGCGTTCCGAGGCCTTTTCGCCCATCCAAATGTGCCCCCAAAGGAAGGCTTTGGGTACAAGAGAACTCCCCAGGGGAGCCTTTACGCAGCCCCACATGCAACTGGACCCTCCGGGTTCGCTGTTCCTGAGCAAACCTAAACATAGCCCTAGCAGTCATCGGAGACAAGTGAAAAATGAGGCCCCAGGAAATGCGTTGCGAGCCCTTTTCGCCCATCCAAAAGTGCCCCCAAAGGAAGGCTTTGGGTACAAGTGAACTCCCCAGGGGAGCCTTTACGCAGCCCCACATGCAACTGGACCCTCCGGGTTCGCTGTTTCCGAGCATCCCTAAACATAGCCCTAGCCGGCATCGAAGATGACTGAAAAATCAGGCCCCAGGAAATGCGTTACGAGCCCTTTTCGCCCATCCAAAAGTGCCCCCAAAGGAAGGCTTTGGGTACAAGTGAACTCCCCAGGGGAGCCTTTACGCAGCCCCACATGCAACTGGACCCTCCGGGTTAGCTGTTTCCGAGCATCCCTAAACACAGCCCTAGCCGGCATCGATGACGACTGAAAAATCAGGCCCCAGGAAATGCGTTACGAGACCTTTTCGCTCATCCAAAAGTGCCCCCAAAGGAAGGCTTTGGGTACAAGTGAACTCCCCAGGGGAGCCTTTACGCAGCCCCACATGCAACTGGACCCTCCGGGTTCGCTGTTTCTAAGCAAACATAAACATAGCCCTAGCCGTCATCGGAGACAAGTGAAAAATCAGGCCCCAGGAAATGTGTTGCGAGCCCCTTCGGACCATCCAAAAGTTCCCCCAAAGGAAGGCTTTGGGTACAAGTGAACTCCCCAGGGGAGCCTTTACGCAGCCCCACATGCAACTGGACCCTCCGGGTTCGCTGTTCCTGAGCAAACCTAAACGTAGCCCTAGCCGTCATCGGAGACGAGTGAAAAATCAGGCCCCAGGAAATGCGTTCCGAGGCCTTTTCGCCCATCCAAATGTGCCCCCAAAGGAAGGCTTTGGGTACAAGTGAACTCCCCAGGGGAGCCTTTACGCAGCCCCACATGCAACTGGACCCTTCGGGTTCGCTGTTTCCGAGCATCCCTAAACATAGCCCTAGCCGGCATCGAAGACGACTGAAAAATCAGGCCCCAGGAAATGCGTTGCGAGCCCTTTTCGTCCATCCAAAAGTGCCCCCAAAGGAAGGCTTTGGGTACAAGAGAACTCCCCAGGGGAGCCTTTACGCAGCCCCACATGCAACTGGACCCTCCGGGTTCGCTGTTTCCGAGCATCCCTAAACATAGCCCTAGCCATCATTGGAGACGAGTGAAAAATCAGGCCCCAGGAAATGCGTTGCGAGCCCTTTTCGTCCATCCAAAAGTGCCCCCAAAGGAAGGCTTTGGGTACAAGTGAACTCCCCAGGGGAGCCTTTACGCAGCCCCACATGCAACTGGACCCTCCGGGTTCGCTGTTTCCGAGCATCCCTAAACATAGCCCTAGCCGGCATCGATGACGACTGAAAAATCAGGCCCCAGGAAATGCGTTCCGAGGCCTTTTCTCCCATCCAAAAGTGCCCCCAAAGGAAGGCTTTGGGTACAAGTGATCTCCCCAGGGAAGCCTTTACGCAGCCCCACATGCAACTGGACCCTCCGGGTTCGCTGTTTCTAAGCAAACATAAACATAGCCCTAGCCGTCATCGGAGATAAGTGAAAAATCAGGCCCCAGGAAACGCGTTGCGAGCCCCTTCGGATCATCCAAAAGTTCCCCCAAAGGAAGGCTTTGGGTACAAGTGAACTCCCCAGGGGAGCCTTTACGCAGCCCCACATGCAACTGGACCCTCCTGCTTTGCTGTTCCTGAGCAAACCTAAACGTAGCCCTAGCCGTCATCGGGGACGAGTGAAAAATCAGGCCCCAGGAAATGCGTTCCGAGGCCTTTTCGCCCATCCAAATGTGCCCCCAAAGGAAGGCTTTGGGTACAAGAGAACTCCCCAGGGGAGCCTTTACGCAGCCCCACATGCAACTGGACCCTCCGGGTTCGCTGTTCCTGAGCAAACCTAAACATAGCCCTAGCAGTCATCGGAGACAAGTGAAAAATGAGGCCCCAGGAAATGCGTTGCGAGCCCTTTTCGCCCATCCAAAAGTGCCCCCAAAGGAAGGCTTTGGGTACAAGTGAACTCCCCAGGGGAGCCTTTACGCAGCCCCACATGCAACTGGACCCTCCGGGTTCGCTGTTTCCGAGCATCCCTAAACATTACCCTAGACGGCATCGAAGACGAGTGAAAAATCAGGCCCCAGGAAATGCGTTGCGAGCCCTTTTCGCCCATCCAAAAGTGCCTGCAAAGGAAGGCTTTGGGTACAAGTGAACTCCCCAGGGGAGCCTTTACGCAGCCCCACATGCAACTGGACCCTTCGGGTTCGCTGTTTCTGAGCATCCCTAAACATAGCCCTAGCCGGCATCGAAGATGACTGAAAAATCAGGCCGCAGGAAATGCGTTACGAGACCTTTTCGCCCATCCAAAAGTGCCCCCAAAGGAAGGCTTTGGGTACAAGTGAACTCCCCAGGGGAGCCTTTACGCAGCCCCACATGCAACTGGACCCTCCGGGTTCGATTTTTCCGAGCAACCCTAATTATATCCCTAACCGGCATGGGAGAAGACTGAAAACCCGGGCCCCAGAAAACGCGTTGCAAGCCCCTTTGGACCATCCAAAAGTGTCACCAAAGGAAGGCTTTGGGTACAAGAGAACTCCCCAGGGGAGCCTTTACGCAGCCCCACATGCAACTGGACCCTCCGGGTTCGATGTTTCCGAGCATCCCTAAACATAGCCCTAGCCGTCATCGGAGACGAGTGAAAAATCAGACCCCAGGAAATGCGTTGAAAGCCCCTTTGGACCATCCAAAAGTGCCCCCAAAGGAAGGCTTTGGGTACAAGTGAACTCCCCAGGGGAGCCTTTACGCAGCCCCACATGCAACTGGACCCTCCGGGTTCGCTGTTTCCGAGCATCCCTAAACATAGCCCTAGCCGGCATCGAAGATGACTGAAAAATCAGGCCCCAAGAAGTGCGTTGCAAGCCCTTTTCGCCCATCCAAAAGTGCCCCCAAAGGAAGGCTTTGGGTACAAGTGAACTCCCCAGGGGAGCCTTTACGCAGCCCCACATGCAACTGGACCCTCCGGGTTCGATTTTTCCGAGTAATCCTAAATATATCCCTAGCCGGCATGGGAGAAGACTGAAAACCCGGGCCCCAGAAAACGCATTGCAAGCCCCTTTGGACCATCCAAAAGTGTCACCAAAAGAAGGCTTTGGGTACAAGAGAACTCCCCAGGGGAGCCTTTACGCAGCCCCACATGCAACTGGACCCTCCGGGTTCGCTGTTCCTGAGCAAACCTAAACGTAGCCCTAGCCGTCATCAGAGACGACTGAAAAATCAGGCCCCAGGAAATGCTTTGCGAGCCTCTTTGGACCATCCAAAAATGCCCGCAAAGGAATGCTTTGGGTACAAGTGATCTCCCCAGGGGAGACTTTACGCAGCCCCACATGCAACTGGACCCTCTGGGTTCGCTGTTCCTGAGCAAACCTAAAAGTCACCCTAGCCGTCATCGGAGACAAGTGAAAAATCAGGCCCTACGAAATGCGTTGCGAGCCCCTTCGGACCATCCAAAAGTGCCCCCAAAAGAAGGCTTTGGATACAAGTGAACTCCCCAGGGGAGCCTTTACGCAGCCCCACATGCAACTGGACCCTCCGGGTTCGCTGTTTCCGAGCATCCCTAAACATTACCCTAGACGGCATCGAAGACGAGTGAAAAATCAGGCCCCAGGAAATGCGTTGCGAGCCCTTTTCGCCCATCCAAAAGTGCCTGCAAAGGAAGGCTTTGGGTACAAGTGAACTCCCCAGGGGAGCCTTTACGCAGCCCCACATGCAACTGGACCCTTCGGGTTCGCTGTTTCTGAGCATCCCTAAACATAGCCCTAGCCGGCATCGAAGATGACTGAAAAATCAGGCCGCAGGAAATGCGTTACGAGCCCTTTTCGCCCATCCAAAAGTGCCCCCAAAGGAAGGCTTTGGGTACAATTGAACTCCCCAGGGGAGCCTTTACGCAGCCCCACATGCAACTGGACCCTCCGGGTTCGCTGTTTCCGAGCATCCCTTAACACATCCCTAGCCGGCATCGATGACGACTGAAAAATCAGGCCCCAGGAAATGCGTTACGAGACCTTTTCGCTCATCCAAAAGTGCCCCCAAAGGAAGGCTTTGGGTACAAGTGAACTCCCCAGGGAAGCCTTTACGCAGCCCCACATGCAACTGGACCCTCCGGGTTCGCTGTTTCCGAGCATCCCTAAACATAGCCCTAGCCGGCATCGATGACGACTGAAAAATCAGGCCCCAGGAAATGCGTTGCGAGCCCCTTCGGACCATCCAAAAGTGCCCCCAAAGGAAGGCTTTGGATACAAGTGAACTCCCCAGGGGAGCCTTTACGCAGCCCCACATGCAACTGGACCCTCCGGGTTCGCTGTTTCTAAGCAAACATAAACATAGCCCTAGCCGTCATCGGAGACAAGTGAAAAATCAGGCCCTAGGAAATGTGTTGCGAGCCCCTTCGGACCATCCAAAAGTTCCCCCAAAGGAAGGCTTTGGGTACAAGTGAACTCCCCAGGGGAGCCTTTACGCAGCCCCACATGCAACTGGACCCTCCGGGTTCGCTGTTCCTGAGCAAACCTAAACGTAGCCCTAGCCGTCATCGGAGACGAGTGAAAAATCAGGCCCCAGGAAATGCGTTCCGAGGCCTTTTCGCCCATCCAAATGTGCCCCCAAAGGAAGGCTTTGGGTACAAGTGAACTCCCCAGGGGAGCCTTTACGCAGCCCCACATGCAACTGGACCCTTCGGGTTCGCTGTTTCCGAGCATCCCTAAACATAGCCCTAGCCGGCATCGAAGACGACTGAAAAATCAGGCCCCAGGAAATGCGTTGCGAGCCCTTTTCGTCCATCCAAAAGTGCCCCCAAAGGAAGGCTTTGGGTAAAAGAGAACTCCCCAGGGGAGCCTTTACGCAGCCCCACATGCAACTGGACCCTCCGGGTTCGCTGTTTCCGAGCATCCCTAAACATAGCCCTAGCCATCATTGGAGACGAGTGAAAAATCAGGCCCCAGGAAATGCGTTGCGAGCCCTTTTCGTCCATCCAAAAGTGCCCCCAAAGGAAGGCTTTGGGTACAAGTGAACTCCCCAGGGGAGCCTTTACGCAGCCCCACATGCAACTGGACCCTCCGGGTTCGCTGTTTCCGAGCATCCCTAAACATAGCCCTAGCCGGCATCGATGACGACTGAAAAATCAGGCCCCAGGAAATGCGTTCCGAGGCCTTTTCTCCCATCCAAAAGTGCCCCCAAAGGAAGGCTTTGGGTACAAGTGATCTCCCCAGGGAAGCCTTTACGCAGCCCCACATGCAACTGGACCCTCCGGGTTCGCTGTTTCTAAGCAAACATAAACATAGCCCTAGCCGTCATCGGAGACAAGTGAAAAATCAGGCCCCAGGAAATGCGTTGCGAGCCCTTTTCGCCCATCCAAAAGTGCCCCCAAAGGAAGGCTTTGGGTACAAGTGAACTCCCCAGGGGAGCCTTTACGCAGCCCCACATGCAACTGGACCCTCCTGCTTTGCTGTTCCTGAGCAAACCTAAACGTAGCCCTAGCCGTCATCGGAGACGAGTGAAAAATCAGGCCCCAGGAAATGCGTTCCGAGGCCTTTTCGCCCATCCAAATGTGCCCCCAAAGGAAGGCTTTGGGTACAAGAGAACTCCCCAGGGGAGCCTTTACGCAGCCCCACATGCAACTGGACCCTCCGGGTTCGCTGTTCCTGAGCAAACCTAAACATAGCCCTAGCAGTCATCGGAGACAAGTGAAAAATGAGGCCCCAGGAAATGCGTTGCGAGCCCTTTTCGCCCATCCAAAAGTGCCCCCAAAGGAAGGCTTTGGGTACAAGTGAACTCCCCAGGGGAGCCTTTACGCAGCCCCACATGCAACTGGACCCTCCGGGTTCGCTGTTTCCGAGCATCCCTAAACATTACCCTAGACGGCATCGAAGACGAGTGAAAAATCAGGCCCCAGGAAATGCGTTGCGAGCCCTTTTCGCCCATCCAAAAGTGCCTGCAAAGGAAGGCTTTGGGTACAAGTGAACTCCCCAGGGGAGCCTTTACGCAGCCCCACATGCAACTGGACCCTTCGGGTTCGCTGTTTCTGAGCATCCCTAAACATAGCCCTAGCCGGCATCGAAGATGACTGAAAAATCAGGCCGCAGGAAATGCGTTACGAGACCTTTTCGCCCATCCAAAAGTGCCCCCAAAGGAAGGCTTTGGGTACAAGTGAACTCCCCAGGGGAGCCTTTACGCAGCCCCACATGCAACTGGACCCTCCGGGTTCGATTTTTCCGAGCAACCCTAATTATATCCCTAACCGGCATGGGAGAAGACTGAAAACCCGGGCCCCAGAAAACGCGTTGCAAGCCCCTTTGGACCATCCAAAAGTGTCACCAAAGGAAGGCTTTGGGTACAAGAGAACTCCCCAGGGGAGCCTTTACGCAGCCCCACATGCAACTGGACCCTCCGGGTTCGATGTTTCCGAGCATCCCTAAACATAGCCCTAGCCGTCATCGGAGACGAGTGAAAAATCAGACCCCAGGAAATGCGTTGAAAGCCCCTTTGGACCATCCAAAAGTGCCCCCAAAGGAAGGCTTTGGGTACAAGTGAACTCCCCAGGGGAGCCTTTACGCAGCCCCACATGCAACTGGACCCTCCGGGTTCGCTGTTTCCGAGCATCCCTAAACATAGCCCTAGCCGGCATCGAAGATGACTGAAAAATCAGGCCCCAAGAAGTGCGTTGCAAGCCCTTTTCGCCCATCCAAAAGTGCCCCCAAAGGAAGGCTTTGGGTACAAGTGAACTCCCCAGGGGAGCCTTTACTCAGCCCCACATGCAACTGGACCCTCCGGGTTCGATTTTTCCGAGTAATCCTAAATATATCCCTAGCCGGCATGGGAGAAGACTGAAAACCCGGGCCCCAGAAAACGCATTGCAAGCCCCTTTGGACCATCCAAAAGTGTCACCAAAAGAAGGCTTTGGGTACAAGAGAACTCCCCAGGGGAGCCTTTACGCAGCCCCACATGCAACTGGACCCTCCGGGTTCGATGTTTCCGAGCATCCCTAAACATAGCCCTAGCCGTCATCGGAGACGAGTGAAAAATCAGACCCCAGGAAATGCGTTGAAAGCCCCTTTGGACCATCCAAAAGTGCCCCCAAAGGAAGGCTTTGGGTACAAGTGAACTCCCCAGGGGAGCCTTTACGCAGCCCCACATGCAACTGGACCCTCCGGGTTCGCTGTTTCCGAGCATCCCTAAACATAGCCCTAGCCGGCATCGAAGATGACTGAAAAATCAGGCCCCAAGAAGTGCGTTGCAAGCCCTTTTCGCCCATCCAAAAGTGCCCCCAAAGGAAGGCTTTGGGTACAAGTGAACTCCCCAGGGGAGCCTTTACGCAGCCCCACATGCAACTGGACCCTCCGGGTTCGATTTTTCCGAGTAATCCTAAATATATCCCTAGCCGGCATGGGAGAAGACTGAAAACCCGGGCCCCAGAAAACGCATTGCAAGCCCCTTTGGACCATCCAAAAGTGTCACCAAAAGAAGGCTTTGGGTACAAGAGAACTCCCCAGGGGAGCCTTTACGCAGCCCCACATGCAACTGGACCCTCCGGGTTCGCTGTTCCTGAACAAACCTATACATAGCACTAGCCGTCATCGGAGACAAGTGAAAAATCAGGCCCCAGGAAATGCGTTGCGAGCCCCTTCGGATCATCCAAAAGTTCCCCCAAAGGAAGGCTTTGGGTACAAGTGAACTCCCCAGGGGAGCCTTTACGCAGCCCCACATGCAACTGGACCCTCCTGCTTTGCTGTTCCTGAGCAAACCTAAACGTAGCCCTAGCCGTCATCGGAGACGAGTGAAAAATCAGGCCCCAGGAAATGCGTTCCGAGGCCTTTTCGCCCATCCAAATGTGCCCCCAAAGGAAGGCTTTGGGTACAAGAGAACTCCCCAGGGGAGCCTTTACGCAGCCCCACATGCAACTGGACCCTCCGGGTTCGCTGTTCCTGAGCAAACCTAAACATAGCCCTAGCAGTCATCGGAGACAAGTGAAAAATGAGTCCCCAGGAAATGCGTTGCGAGCCCTTTTCGCCCATCCAAAAGTGCCCCCAAAGGAAGGCTTTGGGTACAAGTGAACTCCCCAGGGGAGCCTTTACGCAGCCCCACATGCAACTGGACCCTCCGGGTTCGCTGTTTCCGAGCATCCCTAAACATTACCCTAGACGGCATCGAAGACGAGTGAAAAATCAGGCCCCAGGAAATGCGTTGCGAGCCCTTTTCGCCCATCCAAAAGTGCCTGCAAAGGAAGGCTTTGGGTACAAGTGAACTCCCCAGGGGAGCCTTTACGCAGCCCCACATGCAACTGGACCCTTCGGGTTCGCTGTTTCTGAGCATCCCTAAACATAGCCCTAGCCGGCATCGAAGATGACTGAAAAATCAGGCCGCAGGAAATGCGTTACGAGACCTTTTCGCCCATCCAAAAGTGCCCCCAAAGGAAGGCTTTGGGTACAAGTGAACTCCCCAGGGGAGCCTTTACGCAGCCCCACATGCAACTGGACCCTCCGGGTTCGATTTTTCCGAGCAACCCTAATTATATCCCTAACCGGCATGGGAGAAGACTGAAAACCCGGGCCCCAGAAAACGCGTTGCAAGCCCCTTTGGACCATCCAAAAGTGTCACCAAAGGAAGGCTTTGGGTACAAGAGAACTCCCCAGGGGAGCCTTTACGCAGCCCCACATGCAACTGGACCCTCCGGGTTCGATGTTTCCGAGCATCCCTAAACATAGCCCTAGCCGTCATCGGAGACGAGTGAAAAATCAGACCCCAGGAAATGCGTTGAAAGCCCCTTTGGACCATCCAAAAGTGCCCCCAAAGGAAGGCTTTGGGTACAAGTGAACTCCCCAGGGGAGCCTTTACGCAGCCCCACATGCAACTGGACCCTCCGGGTTCGCTGTTTCCGAGCATCCCTAAACATAGCCCTAGCCGGCATCGAAGATGACTGAAAAATCAGGCCCCAAGAAGTGCGTTGCAAGCCCTTTTCGCCCATCCAAAAGTGCCCCCAAAGGAAGGCTTTGGGTACAAGTGAACTCCCCAGGGGAGCCTTTACGCAGCCCCACATGCAACTGGACCCTCCGGGTTCGATTTTTCCGAGTAATCCTAAATATATCCCTAGCCGGCATGGGAGAAGACTGAAAACCCGGGCCCCAGAAAACGCATTGCAAGCCCCTTTGGACCATCCAAAAGTGTCACCAAAAGAAGGCTTTGGGTACAAGAGAACTCCCCAGGGGAGTCTTTACGCAGCCCCACATGCAACTGGACCCTCCGGGTTCGCTGTTCCTGAGCAAACCTAAACGTAGCCCTAGCCGTCATCAGAGACGACTGAAAAATCAGGCCCCAGGAAATGCTTTGCGAGCCTCTTTGGACCATCCAAAAATGCCCGCAAAGGAATGCTTTGGGTACAAGTGATCTCCCCAGGGGAGACTTTACGCAGCCCCACATGCAACTGGACCCTCTGGGTTCGCTGTTCCTGAGCAAACCTAAAAGTCACCCTAGCCGTCATCGGAGACAAGTGAAAAATCAGGCCCTACGAAATGCGTTGCGAGCCCCTTCAGACCATCCAAAAGTTCCCCCAAAGGAAGGCTTTGGGTACAAGTGAACTCCCCAGGGGAGCCTTTACGCAGCCCCACATGCAACTGGACCCTCCGGGTTCGCTGTTCCTGAGCAAACCTAAACGTAGCCCTAGCCGTCATCGGAGACGAGTGAAAAATGAGGCCCCAGGAAATGCGTTCCGAGGCCTTTTCGCCCATCCAAATGTGCCCCCAAAGGAAGGCTTTGGGTACAAGAGAACTCCCCAGGGGAGCCTTTACGCAGCCCCACATGCAACTGGACCCTCCAGGTTCGCTGTTTCCGAGCATCCCTAAACATAGCCCTAGCCATCATTGGAGACGAGTGAAAAATCAGGCCCCAGGAAATGCGTTGCGAGCCCCTTTAGACCATCCAAAAGTGCCCCCAAAAAAAGGCTTTGGGTACAAGAGAACTCCCCAGGGGAGCCTTTACGCAGCCCCACATGCAACTGGACCCTCCGGGTTCCCTGTTCCTGAGCAAACCTAAACGTAGCCCTAGCCGTCATCGAAGACGACTGAAAAATCAGGCCCCAGGAAATGCGTTGCGAGCCCTTTTCGTCCATCCAAAAGTGCCCCCAAAGGAAGGCTTTGGGTACAAGTGAACTCCCCAGGGGAGCCTTTACGCAGCCCCACATGCAACTGGACCCTCCGGGTTCGCTGTTTCCGAGCATCCCTAAACATAGCCCTAGCCGGCATCGATGACGACTGAAAAATCAGGCCCCAGGAAATGCGTTGCGAGCCCCTTTGGACCATCCAAAAGTGCCCCCAAAGGAAGGCTTTGGGTACAAGTGAACTCCCCATGGGAGCCTTTACGCAGCCCCACATGCAACTGGACCCTCCGTGTTCGCTGTTTTTAAGCAAACATAAACATAGCCCTAGCCGTCATCGGAGACAAGTGAAAAATCAGGCCCCAGGTAATGCGTTGCGAGCCCCTTCGGACCATCCAAAAGTTCCCCCAAAGGAAGGCTTTGGGTACAAGTGAACTCCCCAGGGGAGCCTTTACGCAGCCCCACATGCAACTGGACCCTCCTGCTTTGCTGTTCCTGAGCAAACCTAAACGTAGCCCTAGCCGTCATCGGAGACGAGTGAAAAATCAGGCCCCAGGAAATGCGTTCCGAGGCCTTTTCGCCCATCCAAATGTGCCCCCAAAGGAAGGCTTTGGGTACAAGTGAACTCCCCAGGGGAGCCTTTACGCAGCCCCACATGCAACTGGACCCTCCGGGTTCGCTGTTCCTGAGCATCCCTAAACATAGCCCTAGCCGTCATCGGAGACGAGTGAAAAATCAGGCCCCAGGAAATGCGTTGCGAGCCCTTTTCGCCCATCCAAAAGTGCCCCCAAAGAAAGGCTTTGGGTACAAGTGAACTCCCCAGGGGAGCCTTTACGCAGCCCCACATGCAACTGGACCCTTCGGGTTCGCTGTTTCCGAGCATCCCTAAACATAGCCCTAGCCGGCATCGAAGACGACTGAAAAATCAGGTCCCATGAAATGCGTTGCGAGCCCTTTTCATCCATCCAAAAGTGCCCCCAAAGGAAGGCTTTGGGTACAAGTGAACTCCCCAGGGGAGCCTTTACGCAGCCCCACATGCAACTGGACCCTCCGGGTTCGATGTTTCCGAGCATCCCTAAACATAGCCCTAGCCATCATTGGAGACGAGTGAAAAATCAGGCCCCAGGAAATGCGTTGCGAGCCCTTTTCGTCCATCCAAATGTGCCCCCAAAGGAAGGCTTTGGGTACAAGTGAACTCCCCAGGGGAGCCTTTACGCAGCCCCACATGCAACTGGACCCTCCGGGTTCGCTGTTTCCGAGCATCCCTAAACATAGCCCTAGCCGGCATCGATGACGACTGAAAAATCAGGCCCCAGGAAATGCGTTGCGAGCCCCTTTCGTCCATCCAAAAGTTCCCCCAAAGGAAGGCTTTGGATTCAAGAGAACTCCCCAGGGGAGCCTTTACGCAGCCCCACATGCAACTGGACCCTCCGGGTTCCCTGTTCCTGAGCAAACCTAAACGTAGCCCTAGCCGGCATTGAAGACGACTGAAAAATCAGGCCCCAGGAAATGCGTTGCGAGCCCTTTTCGTCCATCCAAAAGTGCCCCCAAAGGAAGGCTTTGGGTACAAGTGAACTCCCCAGGGGAGCCTTTACGCAGCCCCACATGCAACTGGACCCTCCGGGTTCGCTGTTTCCGAGCATCCCTAAACATAGCCCTAGCCGGCATCGATGACGACTGAAAAATCAGGCCCCAGGAAATGCGTTGCGAGCCCCTTTGGACCATCCAAAAGTGCCCGCAAAGGAAGGCTTTGGGTACAAGTGAACTCCCCATGGGAGCCTTTACGCAGCCCCACATGCAACTGGACCCTCCGGGTTCGCTGTTTTTAAGCAAACATAAACATAGCCCTAGCCGTCATCGGAGACAAGTGAAAAATCAGGCCCCAGGTAATGCGTTGCGAGCCCCTTCGGACCATCCAAAAGTTCCCCCAAAGGAAGGCTTTGGGTACAAGTGAACTCCCCAGGGGAGCCTTTACGCAGCCCCACATGCAACTGGACCCTCCTGCTTTGCTGTTCCTGAGCAAACCTAAACGTAGCCCTAGCCGTCATCGGAGACGAGTGAAAAATCAGGCCCCAGGAAATGCGTTCCGAGGCCTTTTCGCCCATCCAAATGTGCCCCCAAAGGAAGGCTTTGGGTACAAGTGAACTCCCCAGGGGAGCCTTTACGCAGCCCCACATGCAACTGGACCCTCCGGGTTCGCTGTTCCTGAGCATCCCTAAACATAGCCCTAGCCGTCATCGGAGACGAGTGAAAAATCAGGCCCCAGGAAATGCGTTGCGAGCCCTTTTCGTCCATCCAAAAGTGCCCCCAAAGAAAGGCTTTGGGTACAAGTGAACTCCCCAGGGGAGCCTTTACGCAGCCCCACATGCAACTGGACCCTTCGGGTTCGCTGTTTCCGAGCATCTTTAAACATAGCCCTAGCCGGCATCGAAGACGACTGAAAAATCAGGTCCCATGAAATGCGTTTCGAGCCCTTTTCATCCATCCAAAAGTGCCCCCAAAGGAAGGCTTTGGGTACAAGTGAACTCCCCAGGGGAGCCTTTACGCAGCCCCACATGCAACTGGACCCTCTGGGTTCGCTGTTTCCGAGCATCCCTAAACATAGCCCTAGCCATCATTGGAGACGAGTGAAAAATCAGGCCCCAGGAAATGCGTTGCGAGCCCTTTTCGTCCATCCAAATGTGCCCCCAAAGGAAGGCTTTGGGTACAAGTGAACTCCCCAGGGGAGCCTTTACGCAGCCCCACATGCAACTGGACCCTCCGGGTTCGCTGTTTCCGAGCATCCCTAAACATAGCCCTAGCCGGCATCGATGACGACTGAAAAATCAGGCCCCAGGAAATGCGTTGCGAGCCCCTTTCGTCCATCCAAAAGTTCCCCCAAAGGAAGGCTTTGGATTCAAGAGAACTCCCCATGGGAGCCTTTACGCAGCCCCACATGCAACTGGACCCTCCGGGTTCGATTTTTCCGAGCAACCCTAAATATATCACTAGCCGGCATTGGAGAAGACTGAAAACCCGGGCCCCAGAAAACGCGTTGCAAGCCCCTTTGGACCATCCAAAAGTGTCACCAAAGGAAGGCTTTGGGTACAAGTGAACTCCCCAGGGGAGCCTTTACGCAGCCCCACATGCAACTGGACCCTCCGGGTTCGCTGTTCCTCAGCAAACCTTAACGTAGCCCTAGCCGGCATCGATGACGACTGAAAAATCAGGCCCCAGGAAATGCGTTCTGAGGCCTTTTCGCCCATCCAAAAGTGCCCGCAAAGGAAGACTTTGGGTACAAGAGAACTCCCCAGGGGAGCCTTTACGCAGCCCCACATGCAACTGGACCCTCCAGGTTCGCTGTTTCCGAGCATCCCTAAACATTACCCTAGACGGCATCGAAGACGAGTGAAAAATCAGGCCCCAGGAAATGCGTTGCGAGCCCTTTTCGCCCATCCAAAAGTGCCTGCAAAGGAAGGCTTTGGGTACAAGTGAACTCCCCAGGGGAGCCTTTACGCAGCCCCACATGCAACTGGACCCTTCGGGTTCGCTGTTTCTGAGCATCCCTAAACATAGCCCTAGCCGGCATCGAAGATGACTGAAAAATCAGGCCGCAGGAAATGCGTTACGAGACCTTTTCGCCCATCCAAAAGTGCCCCCAAAGGAAGGCTTTGGGTACATCTGAAGTTCCCAGGGGAGCCTTTACGCAGCCCCACATGCAACTGGACCCTTCGGGTTCGATTTTTCCGAGCAACCCTAATTATATCCCTAACCGGCATGGGAGAAGACTGAAAACCCGGGCCCCAGAAAACGCGTTGCAAGCCCCTTTGGACCATCCAAAAGTGTCACCAAAGGAAGGCTTTGGGTACAAGAGAACTCCCCAGGGGAGCCTTTACGCAGCCCCACATGCAACTGGACCCTCCGGGTTCGATGTTTCCGAGCATCCCTAAACATAGCCATAGCCGTCATCGGAGACGAGTGAAAAATCAGACCCCAGGAAATGCGTTGAAAGCCCCTTTGGACCATCCAAAAGTGCCCGCAAAGGAAGGCTTTGGGTACAAGTGAACTCCCCAGGGGAGCCTTTACGCAGCCCCACATGCAACTGGACCCTCCGGGTTCGATTTTTCCGAGTAATCCTAAATATATCCCTAGCCGGCATATGAGAAGACTGAAAACCCGGGCCCCAGAAAACGCATTGCAAGCCCCTTTGGACCATCCAAAAGTGTCACCAAAGGAAGGCTTTGGGTACAAGAGAACTCCCCAGGGGAGCCTTTACGCAGCCCCACATGCAACTGGACCCTCCGGGTTCGCTGTTCCTGAGCAAACCTAAACGTAGCCCTAGCCGTCATCAGAGACGACTGAAAAATCAGGCCCCAGGAAATGCTTTGCGAGCCTCTTTGGACCATCCAAAAATGCCCGCAAAGGAAGGCTTTGGGTACAAGTGATCTCCCCAGGGGAGCCTTTACGCAGCCCCACATGCAACTGGACCCTCCGGGTTCCCTGTTCCTGAGCAAACCTAAACGTAGCCCTAGCCGGCATCGAAGACGACTGAAAAATCAGGCCCCAGGAAATGCGTTGCGAGCCCTTTTCGTCCATCCAAAAGTGCCCCCAAAGGAAGGCTTTGGGTACAAGTGAACTCCCCAGGGGAGCCTTTACGCAGCCCCACATGCAACTGGACCCTCCGGGTTCGCTGTTTCCGAGCATCCCTAAACATAGCCCTAGCCGGCATCGATGACGACTGAAAAATCAGGCCCCAGGAAATGCGTTGCGAGCCCCTTTGGACCATCCAAAAGTGCCCCCAAAGGAAGGCTTTGGGTACAAGTGAACTCCCCATGGGAGCCTTTACGCAGCCCCACATGCAACTGGACCCTCCGGGTTCGCTGTTTTTAAGCAAACATAAACATAGCCCTAGCCGTCATCGGAGACAATTGAAAAATCAGGCCCCAGGTAATGCGTTGCGAGCCCCTTCGGACCATCCAAAAGTTCCCCCAAAGGAAGGCTTTGGGTACAAGAGAACTCCCCAGGGGAGCCTTTACGCAGCCCCACATGCAACTGGACCCTCCTGCTTTGCTGTTCCTGAGCAAACCTAAACGTAGCCCTAGCCGTCATCGGAGACGAGTGAAAAATCAGGCCCCAGGAAATGCGTTGCGAGCCCTTTTCGTCCATCCAAATGTGCCCCCAAAGGAAGGCTTTGGGTACAAGTGAACTCCCCAGGGGAGCCTTTACGCAGCCCCACATGCAACTGGACCCTCCGGGTTCGCTGTTTCCGAGCATCCCTAAACATAGCCCTAGCCGGCATCGATGACGACTGAAAAATCAGGCCCCAGGAAATGCGTTGCGAGCCCCTTTCGTCCATCCAAAAGTTCCCCCAAAGGAAGGCTTTGGATACAAGAGAACTCCCCAGGGGAGCCTTTACGCAGCCCCACATGCAACTGGACCCTCCGGGTTCGATTTTTCCGAGCAACCCTAAATATATCACTAGCCGGCATTGGAGAAGACTGAAAACCCGGGCCCCAGAAAACGCGTTGCAAGCCCCTTTGGACCATCCAAAAGTGTCACCAAAGGAAGGCTTTGGGTACAAGTGAACTCCCCAGGGGAGCCTTTACGCAGCCCCACATGCAACTGGACCCTCCGGGTTCGCTGTTCCTCAGCAAACCTTAACGTAGCCCTAGCCGGCATCGATGACGACTGAAAAATCAGGCCCCAGGAAATGCGTTCTGAGGCCTTTTCGCCCATCCAAAAGTGCCCGCAAAGGAAGACTTTGGGTACAAGAGAACTCCCCAGGGGAGCCTTTACGCAGCCCCACATGCAACTGGACCCTCCGGGTTCGCTGTTTCCGAGCATCCCTAAACATTACCCTAGACGGCATCGAAGACGAGTGAAAAATCAGGCCCCAGGAAATGCGTTGCGAGCCCTTTTCGCCCATCCAAAAGTGCCTGCAAAGGAAGGCTTTGGGTACAAGTGAACTCCCCAGGGGAGCCTTTACGCAGCCCCACATGCAACTGGACCCTCCGGGTTCGCTGTTCCAGAGCAAACCTAAACGTAGCCCTAGCCGTCATCAGAGACGACTGAAAAATCAGGCCCCAGGAAATGCTTTGCGAGCCTCTTTGGACCATCCAAAAGTGCCCGCAAAGGAAGGCTTTGGGTACAAGTGAACTCCCCAGGGGAGCCTTTACGCAGCCCCACATGCAACTGGACCCTCCGGGTTCGCTGTTCATGAGCAAACCTTAACGTAGCCCTTACCGGCATCGATGACGACTGAAAAATCAGGCCCCAGGAAATGCGTTCTGAGGCCTTTTCGCCCATCCAAATGTGCCCCCAAAGGAAGACTTTGGGTACAAGAGAACTCCCCAGGGGAGCCTTTACGCAGCCCCACATGCAACTGGACCCTCCGGGTTCGCTGTTTCCGAGCATCCGTAAACATAGCCCTAGCCAGCATCGAAGATGACTGAAAAATCAGGCCCCAGGAAATGCGTTGCAAGCCCTTTTTGCCCATACAAAAGTGCCCCCAAAGGAAGGCTTTGGGTACAAGTGAACTCCCCAGGGGAGCCTTTACGCAGCCCCACATGAAACTGGACACTCCGGGTTCGATTATTCCGAGCAACCCTAAATATATCACTAGCCGGCATGGTAGAAGATTGAAAACTCGGGCCCCAGAAAACGCGTTGCAAGCCCATTTGGACCATCCAAAAGAGTCACCAAAGGAAGGCTTTGGGTACAAGTGAACTCCCCAGGGGAGCCTTTACGCAGCCCCACATGCAACTGGACCCTCCGGGTTCGCTGTTTCCGAGCATCCCTAAACATAGCCCTAGCCGTCATCGAAGACGAGTGAAAAATCAGGCCCCAGGAAATGCGTTGCGAGCCCTTTTCGCCCATCCAAAAGTGCCTGCAAAGGAAGGCTTTGGGTACAAGTGAACTCCCCAGGGGAGCCTTTACGCAGCCCCACATGCAACTGGACCCTCCTGCTTTGCTGTTCCTGAGCAAACCTAAACGTAGCCCTGGCCGTCATAGGAGACGAGTGAAAAATCAAGCCC
This sequence comes from Anas acuta, assembly GCF_963932015.1. Taxonomy (NCBI): domain Eukaryota; kingdom Metazoa; phylum Chordata; class Aves; order Anseriformes; family Anatidae; genus Anas; species Anas acuta. The sequence goes on along the minus strand of NW_027076058.1, from coordinate 380,484 downwards.
CAGGAAATGCGTTGCGAGCCCCTTCGGACCATCCAAAAGTGCCCCCAAAGGAAGGCTTTGGGTACAAGTGAACTCCCCAGGGGAGCCTTTACGCAGCCCCACATGCAACTGGACCCTCCGGGTTCGATTTTTCCGAGCAATCCTAAATATATCCCTAGCCGCTATGGGAGAAGACTGAAAACCCGGGCCCCAGAAAACGCATTGCAAGCCCCTTTGGACCATCCAAAAGTGTCACCAAAGGAAGGCTTTGGGTACAAGAGAACTCCCCAGGGGAGCCTTTACGCAGCCCCACATGCAACTGGACCCTCCGGGTTCGCTGTTCCTCAGCAAACCTAAACGTAGCCCTAGCCGTCATCAGAGACGACTGAAAAATCAGGCCCCAGGAAATGCTTTGCGAGCCCCTTTGGACCATCCAAAAGTGCCCGCAAAGGAAGGCTTTGGGTACAAGTGATCTCCCCAGGGGAGACTTTACGCAGCCCCACATGCAACTGGACCCTCCGGGTTCGCTGTTCCTGAGCAAACCTAAAGGTCACCCTAGCCGTCTTCGGAGACGAGTGAAAAATCAGGCCCCAGGAAATGCGTTCCGAGGCCTTTTCGCCCATCCAAATGTGCCCCCAAAGGAAGGCTTTGGGTACAAGAGAACTCCCCAGGGGAGCCTTTACGCAGCCCCACATGCAACTGGACCCTCGGGGTTCGCTGTTCCTGAGCAAACCTAAACATAGCCCTAGCAGTCATCGGAGACAAGTGAAAAATGAGGCCCCAGGAAATGCGTTCCGAGCCCTTTTCGCCCATCCAAAAGTGCCCCCAAAGGAAGGCTTTGGGTACAAGTGAACTCCCCAGGGGAGCCTTTACGCAGCCCCACATGCAACTGGACCCTCCGGGTTCGCTGTTTCCGAGCATCCCTAAACATAGCCCTAGCCGTCATCGGAGACGACTGAAAAATCATGCCCCAGGAAATGCGTTGCGAGCCCTTTTCGCCCATCCAAAAGTGCCCCCAAAGAAAGGCTTTGGGTACAAGTGAACTCCCCAGGGGAGCCTTTACGCAGCCCCACATGCAACTGGACCCTCCGGGTTCGCTGTTTCCGAGCATCCCTAAAGATTACCCTAGACGGCATCGAAGACGACTGAAAAATCAGGTCCCATGAAATGCGTTGCGAGCCCTTTTCGCCCATCCAAAAGTGCCCCCAAAGGAAGGCTTTGGGTACAAGTGAACTCCCCAGGGGAGCCTTTACGCAGCCCCACATGCAACTGGACCCTTCGGTTTCGCTGTTTCCGAGCAACCCTAAACATAGCCCTAGCCGGCATCGAAGACGACTGAAAAATCAGGCCCCAGGAAATGCGTTGCGAGCCCTTTTAGTCCATCCAAAAGTGCCCCCAAAGGAAGGCTTTGGGTACAAGTGAACTCCCCAGGGGAGCCTTTACGCAGCCCCACATGCAACTGGACCCTCTGGGTTCGCTGTTTCCGAGCATCCCTAAACATAGCCCTAGCCGGCATCGATGACGACTGAAAAATCAGGCCCCAGGAAATGCGTTGCGAGCCCCTTCGGACCATCCAAAAGTGCCCCCAAAGGAAGGCTTTGGATACAAGAGAACTCCCCAGGGGAGCCTTTACGCAGCCCCACATGCAACTGGACCCTCCGAGTTCGCTGTTTCTAAGCAAACATAAACATAACCCTAGCCGTCATCGGAGACAAGTGAAAAATCAGGCCCCAGGAAATGCGTTGCGAGCCCCTTCGGACCATCCAAAAGTTCCCCCAAATTAAGGCTTTGGGTACAAGTGATCTCCCCAGGGGAGCCTTTACGCAGCCCCACATGCAACTGGACACTCCTGGTTTGCTGTTCCTGAGCAAACCTAAACGTAGCCCTAGCCGTCATCGGAGACGACTGAAAAATCAGGCCCCAGGAAATGCGTTCCGAGGCCTTTTCGCCCATCCAAATGTGCCCCCAAAGGAAGGCTTTGGGTACAAGTGAACTCCCCAGGGGAGCCTTTACGCAGCCCCACATGCAACTGGATCCTCCGGGTTCGCTGTTTCCGAGCATCCCTAAACATAGCCCTAGCCGTCATCGGAGACGAGTGAAAAATCAGGCCCCAGGAAATGCGTTGCGAGCCCTTTTCGCCCATCCAAAAGTGCCCCCAAAGAAAGGCTTTGGGTACAAGTGAACTCCCCAGGGGAGCCTTTACGCAGCCCCACATGCAACTGGACCCTCCGATTTCGATTTTTCCGAGCAACCCTAAATATATCACTAGCCGGCATGGGAGAAGACTGAAAACCCGGGCCCCAGAAAACGCGTTGCAAGCCCCTTTGGACCATCCAAAAGTGTCACCAAAGGAAGGCTTTGGGTACAAGAGAACTCCCCAGGGGAGCCTTTACGCAGCCCCACATGCAACTGGACCCTCCGGGTACGCTGTTCATGAGCAAACCTAAACGTAGCCCTAGCCGTCATCGGAGACGACTGAAAAATCAGGCCCCAGGAAATGCGTTGCGAGCCCTTTTCGTCCATCCAAAAGTGCCCCCAAAGGAAGGCTTTGGGTACAAGTGAACTCCCCAGGGGAGCCTTTACGCAGCCCCACATGCAACTGGACCCTCCGGGTTCACTGTTTCCGAGCATCCCTAAACATTACCCTAGACGGCATCGAAGAGGAGTGAAAAATCAGGCCCCAGGATATGTGTTGCGAGCCCTTTTCGCCCATCCAAAAGTGCCCCCAAAGGAAGGCTTTGGGTACAAGTGAACTCCCCAGGGGAGCCTTTACGCAGCCCCACATGCAACTGGACCCTTCGGGTTCGCTGTTTCTGAGCATCCCTAAACATAGCCCTAGCCGGCATCGAAGATGACTGAAAAATCAGGCCCCAGGAAATGCGTTACGAGCCCTTTTCGCCCATCCAAAAGTGCCCCCAAAGGAAGGCTTTGGGTACAAGTGAACTCCCCAGGGGAGCCTTTACGCAGCCCCACATGCAACTGGATCCTCCGGGTTCGCTGTTTCCGAGCATCCCTAAACACAGCCCTAGCCGGCATCGATGATGACTGAAAAATCAGGCCCCAGGAAATGCGTTACGAGACCTTTTCGCTCATCCAAAAGTGCCCCCAAAGGAAGGCTTTGGGTACAAGTGAACTCCCCAGGGGAGCCTTTACGCAGCCCCACATGCAACTGGACCCTCCGGGTTCGCTGTTTCCGAGCATCCCTAAACATAGCCCTAGCCGGCATCGATGACGACTGAAAAATCAGGCCCCAGGAAATGCGTTGCGAGCCCCTTTGGACCATCCAAAAGTGCCCCCAAAGGAAGGCTTTGGATACAAGTGAACTCCCCAGGGGAGCCTTTACGCAGCCCCACATGCAACTGGACCCTCCGGGTTCGCTGTTTCTAAGCAAACATAAACATAGCCCTAGCCGTCATCGGAGACAAGTGAAAAATCAGGCCATAGGAAATGTGTTGCGAGCCCCTTCGGACCATCCAAAAGTTTCCCCAAAGGAAGGCTTTGGGTACAAGTGAACTCCCCAGGGGAGCCTTTACGCAGCCCCACATGCAACTGGACCCTCCGGGTTCGCTGTTCCTGAGCAAACCTAAACGTAGCCCTAGCCGTCATCGGAGACGAGTGAAAAATCAGGCCCCAGGAAATGCGTTCCGAGGCCTTTTCGCCCATCCAAATGTGCCCGCAAAGGAAGGCTTTGGGTACAAGTGAACTCCCCAGGGGAGCCTTTACGCAGCCCCACATGCAACTGGACCCTTCGGGTTCGCTGTTTCCGAGCATCCCTAAACATAGCCCTAGCCGGCATCGAAGACGACTGAAAAATCAGGCCCCAGGAAATGCGTTCCGAGCCCTTTTCGTCCATCCAAAAGTGCCCCCAAAGGAAGGCTTTGGGTACAAGAGAACTCCCCAGGGGAGCCTTTACGCAGCCCCACATGCAACTGGACCCTCCGGGTTCGCTGTTTCCGAGCATCCCTAAACATAGCCCTAGCCATCATTGGAGACGAGTGAAAAATCAGGCCCCAGGAAATGCGTTGCGAGCCCTTTTCGTCCATCCAAAAGTGCCCCCAAAGGAAGGCTTTGGGTACAAGTGAACTCCCCAGGGGAGCCTTTACGCAGCCCCACATGCAACTGGACCCTCCGGGTTCGCTGTTTCCGAGCATCCCTAAACATAGCCCTAGCCGGCATCGATGACGACTGAAAAATCAGGCCCCAGGAAATGCGTTCCGAGGCCTTTTCTCCCATCCAAAAGTGCCCCCAAAGGAAGGCTTTGGGTACAAGTGATCTCCCCAGGGAAGCCTTTACGCAGCCCCACATGCAACTGGACCCTCCGGGTTCGCTGTTTCTAAGCAAACATAAACATAGCCCTAGCCGTCATCGGAGACAAGTGAAAAATCAGGCCCCAGGAAATGCGTTGCGAGCCCCTTCGGACCATCCAAAAGTTCCCCCAAAGGAAGGCTTTGGGTACAAGTGAACTCCCCAGGGGAGCCTTTACACAGCCCCACATGCAACTGGACCCTCCTGCTTTGCTGTTCCTGAGCAAACCTAAACGTAGCCCTAGCCGTCATCGGAGACGAGTGAAAAATCAGGCCCCAGGAAATGCGTTCCGAGGCCTTTTCTCCCATCCAAAAGTGTCACCAAAGGAAGGCTTTGGGTACAAGAGAACTCACCAGGGGAGCCTTTACGCAGCCCCACATGCAACTGGACCCTCCGGGTTCGCTGTTCCTGAGCAAACCTAAACATAGCCCTAGCCGTCATCGGAGACAAGTGAAAAATGAGGCCCCAGGAAATGCGTTGCGAGCCCTTTTCGCCCATCCAAAAGTGCCCCCAAAGGAAGGCTTTGGGTACAAGTGAACTCCCCAGGGGAGCCTTTACGCAGCCCCACATGCAACTGGACCCTCCGGGTTCGCTGTTTCCGAGCATCCCTAAACATTACCCTAGACGGCATCGAAGACGAGTGAAAAATCAGGCCCCAGGAAATGCGTTGCGAGCCCTTTTCGCCCATCCAAAAGTGCCCCCAAAGGAAGGCTTTGGGTACAAGTGAACTCCCCAGGGGAGCCTTTACGCAGCCCCACATGCAACTGGACCCTTCGGGTTCGCTGTTTCTGAGCATCCCTAAACATAGCCCTAGCCGGCATCGAAGATGACTGAAAAATCAGGCCCCAGGAAATGCGTTACGAGCCCTTTTCGCCCATCCAAAAGTGCCCCCAAAGGAAGGCTTTGGGTACAAGAGAACTCCCCAGGGGAGCCTTTACGCAGCCCCACATGCAACTGGACCCTCCGGGTTCGCTGTTCCTGAGCAAACCTAAACGTATCCCTAGCCGTCATCGGAGACGTGTGAAAAATCAGGCCCCAGGAAATGCGTTGCGAGCCCCTTCGGACCATCCAAAAGTGCCCCCAAAGGAAGGCTTTGGGTACATCTGAAGTTCCCAGGGGAGCCTTTACGCAGCCCCACATGCAACTGGACCCTTCGGGTTTGATTTTTCCGAGCAACCCTAATTATATCCCTAACCGGCATGGGAGAAGACTGAAAACCCGGGCCCCAGAAAACGAGTTGCGAGCCCCTTTGGACCATCCAAAAGTGTCACCAAAGGAAGGCTTTGGGTACAAGTGAACTCCCCAGGGGAGCCTTTACGCAGCCCCACATGCAACTGGACCCTCCGGGTTCGCTGTTTCCGAGCATCCCTAAACATAGCCCTAGCCGGCATCGAAGACGACTGAAAAATCAGGCCCCAGGAAATGCGTTGCAAGCCCTTTTCGCCCATCCAAAAGTGCCCCCAAAGGAAGGCTTTGGGTACAAGTGAACTCCCCAGGGGAGCCTTTACGCAGCCCCACATGCAACTGGACCCTCCGGGTTCGATTTTTCCGAGTAACCCTAAATATATCCCTAGCCGGCATGGGAGAAGACTGAAAACCCGGGCCCCAGAAAACGCATTGCAAGCCCCTTTGGACCATCCAAAAGTGTCACCAAAGGAAGGCTTTGGGTACAAGAGAACTCCCCAGGGGAGCCTTTACGCAGCCCCACATGCAACTGGACCCTCCGGGTTCGCTGTTCCAGAGCAAACCTAAACGTAGCCCTAGCCGTCATCAGAGACGACTGAAAAATCAGGCCCCAGGAAATGCTTTGCGAGCCTCTTTGGACCATCCAAAAGTGCCCGCAAAGGAAGGCTTTGGGTACAAGTGAACTCCCCAGGGGAGCCTTTACGCAGCCCCACATGCAACTGGACCCTCCGGGTTCGCTGTTCATGAGCAAACCTTAACGTAGCCCTTACCGGCATCGATGACGACTGAAAAATCAGGCCCCAGGAAATGCGTTCTGAGGCCTTTTCGCCCATCCAAATGTGCCCCCAAAGGAAGACTTTGGGTACAAGAGAACTCCCCAGGGGAGCCTTTACGCAGCCCCACATGCAACTGGACCCTCCGGGTTCGCTGTTTCCGAGCATCCGTAAACATAGCCCTAGCCGGCATCGAAGATGACTGAAAAATCAGGCCCCAGGAAATGCGTTGCAAGCCCTTTTTGCCCATACAAAAGTGCCCGCAAAGGAAGGCTTTGGGTACAAGTGAACTCCCCAGGGGAGCCTTTACGCAGCCCCACATGAAACTGGACACTCCGGGTTCGATTATTCCGAGCAACCCTAAATATATCACTAGCCGGCATGGTAGAAGATTGAAAACTCGGGCCCCAGAAAACGCGTTGCAAGCCCATTTGGACCATCCAAAAGAGTCACCAAAGGAAGGCTTTGGGTACAAGTGAACTCCCCAGGGGAGCCTTTACGCAGCCCCACATGCAACTGGACCCTCCGGGTTCGCTGTTTCCGAGCATCCCTAAACATAGCCCTAGCCGTCATCGAAGACGAGTGAAAAATCAGGCCCCAGGAAATGCGTTGCGAGCCCTTTTCGCCCATCCAAAAGTGCCTGCAAAGGAAGGCTTTGGGTACAAGTGAACTCCCCAGGGGAGCCTTTACGCAGCCCCACATGCAACTGGACCCTCCGGGTACGCTGTTCATGAGCAAACCTAAACGTAGCCCTGGCCGTCATAGGAGACGAGTGAAAAATCAAGCCCCAGGAAATGCGTTGCGAGCCCCTTCGGACCATCCAAAAGTGCCCCCAAAGGAAGGCTTTGGGTACAAGTGAACTCCCCAGGGGAGCCTTTACGCAGCCCCACATGCAACTGGACCCTCCGGGTTCGCTGTTTCCGAGCATCCCTAAACATAGCCCTAGCCGGCATCGAAGACGACTGAAAAATCAGGCCCCAGGAAGTGCGTTGCAAGCCCTTTTCACCCATCCAAAAGTGCCCCCAAAGGAAGGCTTTGGGTACAAGTGAACTCCCCAGGGGAGCCTTTACGCAGCCCCACATGCAACTGGACCCTCCGGGTTCGATTTTTCCGAGCAATCCTAAATATAACCATAGCCGCTATGGGAGAAGACTGAAAACCCGGGCCCCAGAAAACGCATTGCAAGCCCCTTTGGACCATCCAAAAGTGTCACCAAAGGAAGGCTTTGGGTACAAGAGAACTCCCCAGGGGAGCCTTTACGCAGCCCCACATGCAACTGGACCCTCCGGGTTCGCTGTTCCTCAGCAAACCTAAACGTAGCCCTAGCCGTCATCAGAGACGACTGAAAAATCAGGCCCCAGGAAATGCTTTGCGAGCCCCTTTGGACCATCCAAAAGTGCCCGCAAAGGAAGGCTTTGGGTACAAGTGATCTCCCCAGGGGAGACTTTACGCAGCCCCACATGCAACTGGACCCTCCGGGTTCGCTGTTCCTGAGCAAACCTAAAGGTCACCCTAGCCGTCTTCGGAGACGAGTGAAAAATCAGGCCCCAGGAAATGCGTTCCGAGGCCTTTTCGCCCATCCAAATGTGCCCCCAAAGGAAGGCTTTGGGTACAAGAGAACTCCCCAGGGGAGCCTTTACGCAGCCCCACATGCAACTGGACCCTCGGGGTTCGCTGTTCCTGAGCAAACCTAAACATAGCCCTAGCAGTCATCGGAGACAAGTGAAAAATGAGGCCCCAGGAAATGCGTTCCGAGCCCTTTTCGCCCATCCAAAAGTGCCCCCAAAGGAAGGCTTTGGGTACAAGTGAACTCCCCAGGGGAGCCTTTACGCAGCCCCACATGCAACTGGACCCTCCGGGTTCGCTGTTTCCGAGCATCCCTAAACATAGCCCTAGCCGTCATCGGAGACGAGTGAAAAATCATGCCCCAGGAAATGCGTTGCGAGCCCTTTTCGCCCATCCAAAAGTGCCCCCAAAGAAAGGCTTTGGGTACAAGTGAACTCCCCAGGGGAGCCTTTACGCAGCCCCACATGCAACTGGACCCTCTGGGTTCGCTGTTTCCGAGCATCCCTAAACATTACCCTAGACGGCATCGAAGACGACTGAAAAATCAGGTCCCATGAAATGCGTTGCGAGCCCTTTTCGCCCATCCAAAAGTGCCTGCAAAGGAAGGCTTTGGGTACAAGTGAACTCCCCAGGGGAGCCTTTACGCAGCCCCACATGCAACTGGACCCTTCGGTTTCGCTGTTTCCGAGCAACCCTAAACATAGCCCTAGCCGGCATCGAAGACGACTGAAAAATCAGGCCCCAGGAAATGCGTTGCGAGCCCTTTTAGTCCATCCAAAAGTGCCCCCAAAGGAAGGCTTTGGGTACAAGTGAACTCCCCAGGGGAGCCTTTACGCAGCCCCACATGCAACTGGACCCTCTGGGTTCGCTGTTTCCGAGCATCCCTAAACATAGCCCTAGCCGGCATCGATGACGACTGAAAAATCAGGCCCCAGGAAATGCGTTGCGAGCCCCTTCGGACCATCCAAAAGTGCCCCCAAAGGAAGGCTTTGGATACAAGAGAACTCCCCAGGGGAGCCTTTACGCAGCCCCACATGCAACTGGACCCTCCGAGTTCGCTGTTTCTAAGCAAACATAAACATAGCCCTAGCCGTCTTCGGAGACAAGTGAAAAATCAGGCCCCAGGAAATGCGTTGCGAGCCCCTTCGGACCATCCAAAAGTTCCCCCAAATTAAGGCTTTGGGTACAAGTGATCTCCCCAGGGGAGCCTTTACGCAGCCCCACATGCAACTGGACACTCCTGGTTTGCTGTTCCCGAGCAAACCTAAACGTAGCCCTAGCCGTCATCGGAGACGACTGAAAAATCAGGCCCCAGGAAATGCGTTCCGAGGCCTTTTCGCCCATCCAAATGTGCCCCCAAAGGAAGGCTTTGGGTACAAGTGAACTCCCCAGGGGAGCCTTTACGCAGCCCCACATGCAACTGGATCCTCCGGGTTCGCTGTTTCCGAGCATCCCTAAACATAGCCCTAGCCGTCATCGGAGACGAGTGAAAAATCAGGCCCCAGGAAATGCGTTGCGAGCCCTTTTCGCCCATCCAAAAGTGCCCCCAAAGAAAGGCTTTGGGTACAAGTGAACTCCCCAGGGGAGCCTTTACGCAGCCCCACATGCAACTGGACCCTCCGATTTCGATTTTTCCGAGCAACCCTAAATATATCACTAGCCGGCATGGGAGAAGACTGAAAACCCGGGCCCCAGAAAACGCGTTGCAAGCCCCTTTGGACCATCCAAAAGTGTCACCAAAGGAAGGCTTTGGGTACAAGTGAACTCCCCAGGGGAGCCTTTACGCAGCCCCACATGCAACTGGACCCTCCGGGTACGCTGTTCATGAGCAAACCTAAACGTAGCCCTAGCCGTCATCGGAGACGACTGAAAAATCAGGCCCCAGGAAATGCGTTGCGAGCCCTTTTCGTCCATCCAAAAGTGCCCCCAAAGGAAGGCTTTGGGTACAAGTGAACTCCCCAGGGGAGCCTTTACGCAGCCCCACATGCAACTGGACTCTCGGGGTTTGCTGTTCCTGAGCAAACCTAAACGTAGCCCTAGCCGTCATCGGAGACGAGTGAAAAATCAGGCCCCAGGAAATGCGTTGCGAGCCCTTTTCGCCCATCCAAAAGTGCCCCCAAAGTAAGGCTTTGGGTACAAGTGAACTCCCCAGGGGAGCCTTTATGCAGCCCCACATGCAACTGGACCCTCTGGGTTCGCTGTTTCCGAGCATCCCTAAACATAGCCCTAGCCGGCATCGGAGACGAGTGAAAAATCAGGCCCCAGGAAATGCGTTCCGAGCCCTTTTCGTCCATCCAAAAGTGCCCCCAAAGGAAGGCTTTGGGTACAAGTGAACTCCCCAGGGGAGCCTTTACGCAGCCCCACATGCAACTGGACCCTCCTGGTTCGCTGTTCCTGAGCAAACCTAAACGTAGCCCTAGCCGTCATCGGAGACGAGTGAAAAATCAGGCCCCAGGAAATGCGTTCCGAGGCCTTTTCGCCCATCCAAATGTGCCCCCAAACGAAGACTTTGGGTACAAGAGAACTCCCCAGGGGAGCCTTTACGCAGCCCCACATGCAACTGGACCCTCCGGGTTCACTGTTTCCGAGCATCCCTAAACATTACCCTAGACGGCATCGAAGAGGAGTGAAAAATCAGGCCCCAGGATATGTGTTGCGAGCCCTTTTCGCCCATCCAAAAGTGCCTGCAAAGGAAGGCTTTGGGTACAAGTGAACTCCCCAGGGGAGCCTTTACGCAGCCCCACATGCAACTGGACCCTTCGGGTTCGCTGTTTCTGAGCATCCCTAAACATAGCCCTAGCCGGCATCGAAGATGACTGAAAAATCAGGCCCCAGGAAATGCGTTACGAGCCCTTTTCGCCCATCCAAAAGTGCCCCCAAAGGAAGGCTTTGGGTACAAGTGAACTCCCCAGGGGAGCCTTTACGCAGCCCCACATGCAACTGGATCCTCCGGGTTCGCTGTTTCCGAGCATCCCTAAACACAGCCCTAGCCGGCATCGATGACGACTGAAAAATCAGGCCCCAGGAAATGCGTTACGAGACCTTTTCGCTCATCCAAAAGTGCCCCCAAAGGAAGGCTTTGGGTACAAGTGAACTCCCCAGGGGAGCCTTTACGCAGCCCCACATGCAACTGGACCCTCCGGGTTCGCTGTTCCTCAGCAAACCTTAACGTAGCCCTAGCCGGCATCGATGACGACTGAAAAATCAGGCCCAGGAAATGCGTTCTGAGGCCTTTTCGCATATCCAAAAGTGCCCGCAAAGGAAGACTTTGGGTACAAGAGAACTCCCCAGGGGAGCCTTTACGCAGCCCCACATGCAACTGGACCCTCTGGGTTCGCTGTTTCTAAGCAAACATAAACATAGCCCTAGCCGTCATCGGAGACAAGTGAAAAATCAGGCCATAGGAAATGTGTTGCGAGCCCCTTCGGACCATCCAAAAGTTCCCCCAAAGGAAGGCTTTGGGTACAAGTGAACTCCCCAGGGGAGCCTTTACGCAGCCCCACATGCAACTGGACCCTCCGGGTTCGCTGTTCCTGAGCAAACCTAAACGTAGCCCTAGCCGTCATCGGAGACGAGTGAAAAATCAGGCCCCAGGAAATGCGTTCCGAGGCCTTTTCGCCCATCCAAATGTGCCCGCAAAGGAAGGCTTTGGGTACAAGAGAACTCCCCAGGGGAGCCTTTACGCAGCCCCACATGCAACTGGACCCTTCGGGTTCGCTGTTTCCGAGCATCCCTAAACATAGCCCTAGCCGGCATCGAAGACGACTGAAAAATCAGGCCCCAGGAAATGCGTTCCGAGGCCTTTGCTCCCATCCAAAAGTGCCCCCAAAGGAAGGCTTTGGGTACAAGTGATCTCCCCAGGGAAGCCTTTACGCAGCCCCACATGCAACTGGACCCTCCGGGTTCGCTGTTTCTAAGCAAACATAAACATAGCCCTAGCCGTCATCGGAGACAAGTGAAAAATCAGGCCCCAGGAAATGCGTTGCGAGCCCCTTCGGACCATCCAAAAGTTCCCCCAAAGGAAGGCTTTGGGTACAAGTGAACTCCCCAGGGGAGCCTTTACACAGCCCCACATGCAACTGGACCCTCCTGCTTTGCTGTTCCTGAGCAAACCTAAACGTAGCCCTAGCCGTCATCGGAGACGAGTGAAAAATCAGGCCCCAGGAAATGCGTTCCGAGGCCTTTTCTCCCATCCAAAAGTGTCACCAAAGGAAGGCTTTGGGTACAAGAGAACTCACCAGGGGAGCCTTTACGCAGCCCCACATGCAACTGGACCCTCCGGGTTCGCTGTTCCTGAGCAAACCTAAACATAGCCCTAGCCGTCATCGGAGACAAGTGAAAAATGAGGCCCCAGGAAATGCGTTGCGAGCCCTTTTCGCCCATCCAAAAGTGCCCCCAAAGGAAGGCTTTGGGTACAAGTGAACTCCCCAGGGGAGCCTTTACGCAGCCCCACATGCAACTGGACCCTTCGGTTTCGCTGTTTCCGAGCAACCCTAAACATAGCCCTAGCCGGCATCGAAGACGACTGAAAAATCAGGCCCCAGGAAATGCGTTGCGAGCCCTTTTAGTCCATCCAAAAGTGCCCCCAAAGGAAGGCTTTGGGTACAAGTGAACTCCCCAGGGGAGCCTTTACGCAGCCCCACATGCAACTGGACCCTCTGGGTTCGCTGTTTCCGAGCATCCCTAAACATAGCCCTAGCCGGCATCGATGACGACTGAAAAATCAGGCCCCAGGAAATGCGTTGCGAGCCCCTTCGGACCATCCAAAAGTGCCCCCAAAGGAAGGCTTTGGATACAAGAGAACTCCCCAGGGGAGCCTTTACGCAGCCCCACATGCAACTGGACCCTCCGAGTTCGCTGTTTCTAAGCAAACATAAACATAGCCCTAGCCGTCTTCGGAGACAAGTGAAAAATCAGGCCCCAGGAAATGCGTTGCGAGCCCCTTCGGACCATCCAAAAGTTCCCCCAAATTAAGGCTTTGGGTACAAGTGATCTCCCCAGGGGAGCCTTTACGCAGCCCCACATGCAACTGGACACTCCTGGTTTGCTGTTCCTGAGCAAACCTAAACGTAGCCCTAGCCGTCATCGGAGACGACTGAAAAATCAGGCCCCAGGAAATGCGTTCCGAGGCCTTTTCGCCCATCCAAATGTGCCCCCAAAGGAAGGCTTTGGGTACAAGTGAACTCCCCAGGGGAGCCTTTACGCAGCCCCACATGCAACTGGATCCTCCGGGTTCGCTGTTTCCGAGCATCCCTAAACATAGCCCTAGCCGTCATCGGAGACGAGTGAAAAATCAGGCCCCAGGAAATGCGTTGCGAGCCCTTTTCGCCCATCCAAAAGTGCCCCCAAAGAAAGGCTTTGGGTACAAGTGAACTCCCCAGGGGAGCCTTTACGCAGCCCCACATGCAACTGGACCCTCCGATTTCGATTTTTCCGAGCAACCCTAAATATATCACTAGCCGGCATGGGAGAAGACTGAAAACCCGGGCCCCAGAAAACGCGTTGCAAGCCCCTTTGGACCATCCAAAAGTGTCACCAAAGGAAGGCTTTGGGTACAAGTGAACTCCCCAGGGGAGCCTTTACGCAGCCCCACATGCAACTGGACCCTCCGGGTACGCTGTTCATGAGCAAACCTAAACGTAGCCCTAGCCGTCATCGGAGACGACTGAAAAATCAGGCCCCAGGAAATGCGTTGCGAGCCCTTTTCGTCCATCCAAAAGTGCCCCCAAAGGAAGGCTTTGGGTACAAGTGAACTCCCCAGGGGAGCCTTTACGCAGCCCCACATGCAACTGGACTCTCGGGGTTTGCTGTTCCTGAGCAAACCTAAACGTAGCCCTAGCCGTCATCGGAGACGAGTGAAAAATCAGGCCCCAGGAAATGCGTTGCGAGCCCTTTTCGCCCATCCAAAAGTGCCCCCAAAGTAAGGCTTTGGGTACAAGTGAACTCCCCAGGGGAGCCTTTATGCAGCCCCACATGCAACTGGACCCTCTGGGTTCGATGTTTCCGAGCATCCCTAAACACAGTCCTAGCCGGCATCGGAGACGAGTGAAAAATCAGGCCCCAGGAAATGCGTTCCGAGCCCTTTTCGTCCATCCAAAAGTGCCCCCAAAGGAAGGCTTTGGGTACAAGTGAACTCCCCAGGGGAGCCTTTACGCAGCCCCACATGCAACTGGACCCTCCTGGTTCGCTGTTCCTGAGCAAACCTAAACGTAGCCCTAGCCGTCATCGGAGACGAGTGAAAAATCAGGCCCCAGGAAATGCGTTCCGAGGCCTTTTCGCCCATCCAAATGTGCCCCCAAACGAAGACTTTGGGTACAAGAGAACTCCCCAGGGGAGCCTTTACGCAGCCCCACATGCAACTGGACCCTCCGGGTTCACTGTTTCCGAGCATCCCTAAACATTACCCTAGACGGCATCGAAGAGGAGTGAAAAATCAGGCCCCAGGATATGTGTTGCGAGCCCTTTTCGCCCATCCAAAAGTGCCTGCAAAGGAAGGCTTTGGGTACAAGTGAACTCCCCAGGGGAGCCTTTACGCAGCCCCACATGCAACTGGACCCTTCGGGTTCGCTGTTTCTGAGCATCCCTAAACATAGCCCTAGCCGGCATCGAAGATGACTGAAAAATCAGGCCCCAGGAAATGCGTTACGAGCCCTTTTCGCCCATCCAAAAGTGCCCCCAAAGGAAGGCTTTGGGTACAAGTGAACTCCCCAGGGGAGCCTTTACGCAGCCCCACATGCAACTGGATCCTCCGGGTTCGCTGTTTCCGAGCATCCCTAAACACAGCCCTAGCCGGCATCGATGACGACTGAAAAATCAGGCCCCAGGAAATGCGTTACGAGACCTTTTCGCTCATCCAAAAGTGCCCCCAAAGGAAGGCTTTGGGTACAAGTGAACTCCCCAGGGGAGCCTTTACGCAGCCCCACATGCAACTGGACCCTCCGGGTTCGCTGTTCCTCAGCAAACCTTAACGTAGCCCTAGCCGGCATCGATGACGACTGAAAAATCAGGCCCCAGGAAATGCGTTCTGAGGCCTTTTCGCATATCCAAAAGTGCCCGCAAAGGAAGACTTTGGGTACAAGAGAACTCCCCAGGGGAGCCTTTACGCAGCCCCACATGCAACTGGACCCTCTGGGTTCGCTGTTTCTAAGCAAACATAAACATAGCCCTAGCCGTCATCGGAGACAAGTGAAAAATCAGGCCATAGGAAATGTGTTGCGAGCCCCTTCGGACCATCCAAAAGTTCCCCCAAAGGAAGGCTTTGGGTACAAGTGAACTCCCCAGGGGAGCCTTTACGCAGCCCCACATGCAACTGGACCCTCCGGGTTCGCTGTTCCTGAGCAAACCTAAACGTAGCCCTAGCCGTCATCGGAGACGAGTGAAAAATCAGGCCCCAGGAAATGCGTTCCGAGGCCTTTTCGCCCATCCAAATGTGCCCGCAAAGGAAGGCTTTGGGTACAAGAGAACTCCCCAGGGGAGCCTTTACGCAGCCCCACATGCAACTGGACCCTCCGGGTTCGCTGTTTCCGAGCATCCCTAAACATAGCCCTAGCCGGCATCGAAGACGACTGAAAAATCAGGCCCCAGGAAATGCGTTCCGAGGCCTTTTCTCCCATCCAAAAGTGCCCCCAAAGGAAGGCTTTGGGTACAAGTGATCTCCCCAGGGAAGCCTTTACGCAGCCCCACATGCAACTGGACCCTCCGGGTTCGCTGTTTCTAAGCAAACATAAACATAGCCCTAGCCGTCATCGGAGACAAGTGAAAAATCAGGCCCCAGGAAATGCGTTGCGAGCCCCTTCGGACCATCCAAAAGTTCCCCCAAAGGAAGGCTTTGGGTACAAGTGAACTCCCCAGGGGAGCCTTTACACAGCCCCACATGCAACTGGACCCTCCTGCTTTGCTGTTCCTGAGCAAACCTAAACGTAGCCCTAGCCGTCATCGGAGACGAGTGAAAAATCAGGCCCCAGGAAATGCGTTCCGAGGCCTTTTCTCCCATCCAAAAGTGTCACCAAAGGAAGGCTTTGGGTACAAGAGAACTCACCAGGGGAGCCTTTACGCAGCCCCACATGCAACTGGACCCTCCGGGTTCGCTGTTCCTGAGCAAACCTAAACATAGCCCTAGCCGTCATCGGAGACAAGTGAAAAATGAGGCCCCAGGAAATGCGTTGCGAGCCCTTTTCGCCCATCCAAAAGTGCCCCCAAAGGAAGGCTTTGGGTACAAGTGAACTCCCCAGGGGAGCCTTTACGCAGCCCCACATGCAACTGGACCCTCCGGGTTCGCTGTTTCCGAGCATCCCTAAACATTACCCTAGACGGCATCGAAGACGAGTGAAAAATCAGGCCCCAGGAAATGCGTTGCGAGCCCTTTTCGCCCATCCAAAAGTGCCCCCAAAGGAAGGCTTTGGGTACAAGTGAACTCCCCAGGGGAGCCTTTACGCAGCCCCACATGCAACTGGACCCTTCGGGTTCGCTGTTTCTGAGCATCCCTAAACATAGCCCTAGCCGGCATCGAAGATGACTGAAAAATCAGGCCCCAGGAAATGCGTTACGAGCCCTTTTCGCCCATCCAAAAGTGCCCCCAAAGGAAGGCTTTGGGTACAAGAGAACTCCCCAGGGGAGCCTTTACGCAGCCCCACATGCAACTGGACCCTCCGGGTTCGCTGTTCCTGAGCAAACCTAAACGTATCCCTAGCCGTCATCGGAGACGTGTGAAAAATCAGGCCCCAGGAAATGCGTTGCGAGCCCCTTCGGACCATCCAAAAGTGCCCCCAAAGGAAGGCTTTGGGTACATCTGAAGTTCCCAGGGGAGCCTTTACGCAGCCCCACATGCAACTGGACCCTTCGGGTTTGATTTTTCCGAGCAACCCTAATTATATCCCTAACCGGCATGGGAGAAGACTGAAAACCCGGGCCCCAGAAAACGAGTTGCGAGCCCCTTTGGACCATCCAAAAGTGTCACCAAAGGAAGGCTTTGGGTACAAGAGAACTCCCCAGGGGAGCCTTTACGCAGCCCCACATGCAACTGGACCCTCCGGGTTCGATGTTTCCGAGCATCCCTAAACATAGCCCTAGCCGTCATCGGAGACGAGTGAAAAATCAGACCCCAGGAAATGCGTTGCAAGCCCCTTTGGACCATCCAAAAGTGCCCGCAAAGGAAGGCTTTGGGTACAAGTGAACTCCCCAGGGGAGCCTTTACGCAGCCCCACATGCAACTGGACCCTCCGGGTTCGCTGTTTCCGAGCATCCCTAAACATAGCCCTAGCCGGCATCGAAGACGACTGAAAAATCAGGCCCCAGGAAATGCGTTGCAAGCCCTTTTCGCCCATCCAAAAGTGCCCCCAAAGGAAGGCTTTGGGTACAAGTGAACTCCCCAGGGGAGCCTTTACGCAGCCCCACATGCAACTGGACCCTCCGGGTTCGATTTTTCCGAGTAACCCTAAATATATCCCTAGCCGGCATGGGAGAAGACTGAAAACCCGGGCCCCAGAAAACGCATTGCAAGCCCCTTTGGACCATCCAAAAGTGTCACCAAAGGAAGGCTTTGGGTACAAGAGAACTCCCCAGGGGAGCCTTTACGCAGCCCCACATGCAACTGGACCCTCCGGGTTCGCTGTTCCAGAGCAAACCTAAACGTAGCCCTAGCCGTCATCAGAGACGACTGAAAAATCAGGCCCCAGGAAATGCTTTGCGAGCCTCTTTGGACCATCCAAAAGTGCCCGCAAAGGAAGGCTTTGGGTACAAGTGAACTCCCCAGGGGAGCCTTTACGCAGCCCCACATGCAACTGGACCCTCCGGGTTCGCTGTTCATGAGCAAACCTTAACGTAGCCCTTACCGGCATCGATGACGACTGAAAAATCAGGCCCCAGGAAATGCGTTCTGAGGCCTTTTCGCCCATCCAAATGTGCCCCCAAAGGAAGACTTTGGGTACAAGAGAACTCCCCAGGGGAGCCTTTACGCAGCCCCACATGCAACTGGACCCTCCGGGTTCGCTGTTTCCGAGCATCCGTAAACATAGCCCTAGCCGGCATCGAAGATGACTGAAAAATCAGGCCCCAGGAAATGCGTTGCAAGCCCTTTTTGCCCATACAAAAGTGCCCCCAAAGGAAGGCTTTGGGTACAAGTGAACTCCCCAGGGGAGCCTTTACGCAGCCCCACATGAAACTGGACACTCCGGGTTCGATTATTCCGAGCAACCCTAAATATATCACTAGCCGGCATGGTAGAAGATTGAAAACTCGGGCCCCAGAAAACGCGTTGCAAGCCCATTTGGACCATCCAAAAGAGTCACCAAAGGAAGGCTTTGGGTACAAGTGAACTCCCCAGGGGAGCCTTTACGCAGCCCCACATGCAACTGGACCCTCCGGGTTCGCTGTTTCCGAGCATCCCTAAACATAGCCCTAGCCGTCATCGAAGACGAGTGAAAAATCAGGCCCCAGGAAATGCGTTGCGAGCCCTTTTCGCCCATCCAAAAGTGCCTGCAAAGGAAGGCTTTGGGTACAAGTGAACTCCCCAGGGGAGCCTTTACGCAGCCCCACATGCAACTGGACCCTCCGGGTACGCTGTTCATGAGCAAACCTAAACGTAGCCCTGGCCGTCATAGGAGACGAGTGAAAAATCAAGCCCCAGGAAATGCGTTGCGAGCCCCTTCGGACCATCCAAAAGTGCCCCCAAAGGAAGGCTTTGGGTACAAGTGAACTCCCCAGGGGAGCCTTTACGCAGCCCCACATGCAACTGGACCCTCCGGGTTCGCTGTTTCCGAGCATCCCTAAACATAGCCCTAGCCGGCATCGAAGACGACTGAAAAATCAGGCCCCAGGAAGTGCGTTGCAAGCCCTTTTCACCCATCCAAAAGTGCCCCCAAAGGAAGGCTTTGGGTACAAGTGAACTCCCCAGGGGAGCCTTTACGCAGCCCCACATGCAACTGGACCCTCCGGGTTCGATTTTTCCGAGCAATCCTAAATATAACCCTAGCCGCTCTGGGAGAAGACTGAAAACCCGGGCCCCAGAAAACGCATTGCAAGCCCCTTTGGACCATCCAAGAGTGTCACCAAAGGAAGGCTTTGGGTACAAGAGAACTCCCCAGGGGAGCCTTTACGCAGCCCCACATGCAACTGGACCCTCCGGGTTCGCTGTTCCTCAGCAAACCTAAACGTAGCCCTAGCCGTCATCAGAGACGACTGAAAAATCAGGCCCCAGGAAATGCTTTGCGAGCCCCTTTGGACCATCCAAAAGTGCCCGCAAAGGAAGGCTTTGGGTACAAGTGATCTCCCCAGGGGAGACTTTACGCAGCCCCACATGCAACTGGACCCTCCGGGTTCGCTGTTCCTGAGCAAACCTAAAGGTCACCCTAGCCGTCTTCGGAGACGAGTGAAAAATCAGGCCCCAGGAAATGCGTTCCGAGGCCTTTTCGCCCATCCAAATGTGCCCCCAAAGGAAGGCTTTGGGTACAAGAGAACTCCCCAGGGGAGCCTTTACGCAGCCCCACATGCAACTGGACCCTCGGGGTTCGCTGTTCCTGAGCAAACCTAAACATAGCCCTAGCAGTCATCGGAGACAAGTGAAAAATGAGGCCCCAGGAAATGCGTTCCGAGCCCTTTTCGCCCATCCAAAAGTGCCCGCAAAGGAAGGCTTTGGGTACAAGTGAACTCCCCAGGGGAGCCTTTACGCAGCCCCACATGCAACTGGACCCTCCGGGTTCGCTGTTTCCGAGCATCCCTAAACATAGCCCTAGCCGTCATCGGAGACGAGTGAAAAATCAGGCCCCAGGAAATGCGTTGCGAGCCCTTTTCGCCCATCCAAAAGTTTCCCCAAAGAAAGGCTTTGGGTACAAGTGAACTCCCCAGGGGAGCCTTTACGCAGCCCCACATGCAACTGGACCCTCTGGGTTCGCTGTTTCCGAGCATCCCTAAACATTACCCTAGACGGCATCGAAGACGACTGAAAAATCAGGTCCCATGAAATGCGTTGCGAGCCCTTTTCGCCCATCCAAAAGTGCCCCCAAAGGAAGGCTTTGGGTACAAGTGAACTCCCCAGGGGAGCCTTTACGCAGCCCCACATGCAACTGGACCCTTCGGTTTCGCTGTTTCCGAGCAACCCTAAACATAGCCCTAGCCGGCATCGAAGACGACTGAAAAATCAGGCCCCAGGAAATGCGTTGCGAGCCCTTTTAGTCCATCCAAAAGTGCCCCCAAAGGAAGGCTTTGGGTACAAGTGAACTCCCCAGGGGAGCCTTTACGCAGCCCCACATGCAACTGGACCCTCTGGGTTCGCTGTTTCCGAGCATCCCTAAACATAGCCCTAGCCGGCATCGATGACGACTGAAAAATCAGGCCCCAGGAAATGCGTTGCGAGCCCCTTCGGACCATCCAAAAGTGCCCCCAAAGGAAGGCTTTGGATACAAGAGAACTCCCCAGGGGAGCCTTTACGCAGCCCCACATGCAACTGGACCCTCCGAGTTCGCTGTTTCTAAGCAAACATAAACATAGCCCTAGCCGTCATCGGAGACAAGTGAAAAATCAGGCCCCAGGAAATGCGTTGCGAGCCCCTTCGGACCATCCAAAAGTTCCCCCAAATTAAGGCTTTGGGTACAAGTGATCTCCCCAGGGGAGCCTTTACGCAGCCCCACATGCAACTGGACACTCCTGGTTTGCTGTTCCTGAGCAAACCTAAACGTAGCCCTAGCCGTCATCGGAGACGACTGAAAAATCAGGCCCCAGGAAATGCGTTCCGAGGCCTTTTCGCCCATCCAAATGTGCCCCCAAAGGAAGGCTTTGGGTACAAGTGAACTCCCCAGGGGAGCCTTTACGCAGCCCCACATGCAACTGGATCCTCCGGGTTCGCTGTTTCCGAGCATCCCTAAACATAGCCCTAGCCGTCATCGGAGACGAGTGAAAAATCAGGCCCCAGGAAATGCGTTGCGAGCCCTTTTCGCCCATCCAAAAGTGCCCCCAAAGAAAGGCTTTGGGTACAAGTGAACTCCCCAGGGGAGCCTTTACGCAGCCCCACATGCAACTGGACCCTCCTGGTTCGCTGTTCCTGAGCAAACCTAAACGTAGCCCTAGCCGTCATCGGAGACGAGTGAAAAATCAGGCCCCAGGAAATGCGTTCCGAGGCCTTTTCGCCCATCCAAATGTGCCCCCAAACGAAGACTTTGGGTACAAGAGAACTCCCCAGGGGAGCCTTTACGCAGCCCCACATGCAACTGGACCCTCCGGGTTCACTGTTTCCGAGCATCCCTAAACATTACCCTAGACGGCATCGAAGAGGAGTGAAAAATCAGGCCCCAGGATATGTGTTGCGAGCCCTTTTCGCCCATCCAAAAGTGCCTGCAAAGGAAGGCTTTGGGTACAAGTGAACTCCCCAGGGGAGCCTTTACGCAGCCCCACATGCAACTGGACCCTTCGGGTTCGCTGTTTCTGAGCATCCCTAAACATAGCCCTAGCCGGCATCGAAGATGACTGAAAAATCAGGCCCCAGGAAATGCGTTACGAGCCCTTTTCGCCCATCCAAAAGTGCCCCCAAAGGAAGGCTTTGAGTACAAGTGAACTCCCCAGGGGAGCCTTTACGCAGCCCCACATGCAACTGGATCCTCCGGGTTCGCTGTTTCCGAGCATCCCTAAACACAGCCCTAGCCGGCATCGATGACGACTGAAAAATCAGGCCCCAGGAAATGCGTTACGAGACCTTTTCGCTCATCCAAAAGTGCCCCCAAAGGAAGGCTTTGGGTACAAGTGAACTCCCCAGGGGAGCCTTTACGCAGCCCCACATGCAACTGGACCCTCCGGGTTCGCTGTTTCCGAGCATCCCTAAACATAGCCCTAGCCGGCATCGAAGACGACTGAAAAATCAGGCCCCAGGAAATGCGTTGCGAGCCCCTTTGGACCATCCAAAAGTGCCCCCAAAGGAAGGCTTTGGATACAAGTGAACTCCCCAGGGGAGCCTTTACGCAGCCCCACATGCAACTGGACCCTCCGGGTTCGCTGTTTCTAAGCAAACATAAACATAGCCCTAGCCGTCATCGGAGACAAGTGAAAAATCAGGCCATAGGAAATGTGTTGCGAGCCCCTTCGGACCATCCAAAAGTTCCCCCAAAGGAAGGCTTTGGGTACAAGTGAACTCCCCAGGGGAGCCTTTACGCAGCCCCACATGCAACTGGACCCTCCGGGTTCGCTGTTCCTGAGCAAACCTAAACGTAGCCCTAGCCGTCATCGGAGACGAGTGAAAAATCAGGCCCCAGGAAATGCGTTCCGAGGCCTTTTCGCCCATCCAAATGTGCCCGCAAAGGAAGGCTTTGGGTACAAGTGAACTCCCCAGGGGAGCCTTTACGCAGCCCCACATGCAACTGGACCCTTCGGGTTCGCTGTTTCCGAGCATCCCTAAACATAGCCCTAGCCGGCATCGAAGACGACTGAAAAATCAGGCCCCAGGAAATGCGTTCCGAGCCCTTTTCGTCCATCCAAAAGTGCCCCCAAAGGAAGGCTTTGGGTACAAGAGAACTCCCCAGGGGAGCCTTTACGCAGCCCCACATGCAACTGGACCCTCCGGGTTCGCTGTTTCCGAGCATCCCTAAACATAGCCCTAGCCATCATTGGAGACGAGTGAAAAATCAGGCCCCAGGAAATGCGTTGCGAGCCCTTTTCGTCCATCCAAAAGTGCCCCCAAAGGAAGGCTTTGGGTACAAGTGAACTCCCCAGGGGAGCCTTTACGCAGCCCCACATGCAACTGGACCCTCCGGGTTCGCTGTTTCCGAGCATCCCTAAACATAGCCCTAGCCGGCATCGATGACGACTGAAAAATCAGGCCCCAGGAAATGCGTTCCGAGGCCTTTTCTCCCATCCAAAAGTGCCCCCAAAGGAAGGCTTTGGGTACAAGTGATCTCCCCAGGGAAGCCTTTACGCAGCCCCACATGCAACTGGACCCTCCGGGTTCGCTGTTTCTAAGCAAACATAAACATAGCCCTAGCCGTCATCGGAGACAAGTGAAAAATCAGGCCCCAGGAAATGCGTTGCGAGCCCCTTCGGACCATCCAAAAGTTCCCCCAAAGGAAGGCTTTGGGTACAAGTGAACTCCCCAGGGGAGCCTTTACACAGCCCCACATGCAACTGGACCCTCCTGCTTTGCTGTTCCTGAGCAAACCTAAACGTAGCCCTAGCCGTCATCGGAGACGAGTGAAAAATCAGGCCCCAGGAAATGCGTTCCGAGGCCTTTTCTCCCATCCAAAAGTGTCACCAAAGGAAGGCTTTGGGTACAAGAGAACTCACCAGGGGAGCCTTTACGCAGCCCCACATGCAACTGGACCCTCCGGGTTCGCTGTTCCTGAGCAAACCTAAACATAGCCCTAGCCGTCATCGGAGACAAGTGAAAAATGAGGCCCCAGGAAATGCGTTGCGAGCCCTTTTCGCCCATCCAAAAGTGCCCCCAAAGGAAGGCTTTGGGTACAAGTGAACTCCCCAGGGGAGCCTTTACGCAGCCCCACATGCAACTGGACCCTCCGGGTTCGCTGTTTCCGAGCATCCCTAAACATTACCCTAGACGGCATCGAAGACGAGTGAAAAATCAGGCCCCAGGAAATGCGTTGCGAGCCCTTTTCGCCCATCCAAAAGTGCCTGCAAAGGAAGGCTTTGGGTACAAGTGAACTCCCCAGGGGAGCCTTTACGCAGCCCCACATGCAACTGGACCCTTCGGGTTCGCTGTTTCTGAGCATCCCTAAACATAGCCCTAGCCGGCATCGAAGATGACTGAAAAATCAGGCCCCAGGAAATGCGTTACGAGCCCTTTTTGCCCATCCAAAAGTGCCCCCAAAGGAAGGCTTTGGGTACAAGAGAACTCCCCAGGGGAGCCTTTACGCAGCCCCACATGCAACTGGACCCTCCGGGTTCGCTGTTCCTGAGCAAACCTAAACGTATCCCTAGCCGTCATCGGAGACGTGTGAAAAATCAGGCCCCAGGAAATGCGTTGCGAGCCCCTTCGGACCATCCAAAAGTGCCCCCAAAGGAAGGCTTTGGGTACATCTGAAGTTCCCAGGGGAGCCTTTACGCAGCCCCACATGCAACTGGACCCTTCGGGTTTGATTTTTCCGAGCAACCCTAATTATATCCCTAACCGGCATGGGAGAAGACTGAAAACCCGGGCCCCAGAAAACGAGTTGCGAGCCCCTTTGGACCATCCAAAAGTGTCACCAAAGGAAGGCTTTGGGTACAAGAGAACTCCCCAGGGGAGCCTTTACGCAGCCCCACATGCAACTGGACCCTCCGGGTTCGATGTTTCCGAGCATCCCTAAACATAGCCCTAGCCGTCATCGGAGACGAGTGAAAAATCAGACCCCAGGAAATGCGTTGCAAGCCCCTTTGGACCATCCAAAAGTGCCCGCAAAGGAAGGCTTTGGGTACAAGTGAACTCCCCAGGGGAGCCTTTACGCAGCCCCACATGCAACTGGACCCTCCGGGTTCGCTGTTTCCGAGCATCCCTAAACATAGCCCTAGCCGGCATCGAAGACGACTGAAAAATCAGGCCCCAGGAAATGCGTTGCGAGCCCCTTCGGACCATCCAAAAGTGCCCCCAAAGGAAGGCTTTGGGTACAAGTGAACTCCCCAGGGGAGCCTTTACGCAGCCCCACATGCAACTGGACCCTCCGGGTTCGATTTTTCCGAGTAACCCTAAATATATCCCTAGCCGGCATGGGAGAAGACTGAAAACCCGGGCCCCAGAAAACGCATTGCAAGCCCCTTTGGACCATCCAAAAGTGTCACCAAAGGAAGGCTTTGGGTACAAGAGAACTCCCCAGGGGAGCCTTTACGCAGCCCCACATGCAACTGGACCCTCCGGGTTCGCTGTTCCAGAGCAAACCTAAACGTAGCCCTAGCCGTCATCAGAGACGACTGAAAAATCAGGCCCCAGGAAATGCTTTGCGAGCCTCTTTGGACCATCCAAAAGTGCCCGCAAAGGAAGGCTTTGGGTACAAGTGATCTCCCCAGGGGAGACTTTACGCAGCCCCACATGCAACTGGACCCTCTGGGTTCGATGTTTCCGTGCATCCCTAAACACAGCCCTAGCCGGCATCGGAGACGAGTGAAAAATCAGGCCCCAGGAAATGCGTTGCGAGCCCTTTTCGTCCATCCAAAAGTGCCCCCAAAGGAAGGCTTTGGGTACAAGTGAACTCCCCAGGGGAGCCTTTACGCAGCCCCACATGCAACTGGACCCTCCGGGTTCGCTGTTCATGAGCAAACCTTAACGTAGCCCTAGCCGGCATCGATGACGACTGAAAAATCAGGCCCCAGGAAATGCGTTCTGAGGCCTTTTCGCCCATCCAAATGTACCCCTAAAGGAAGACTTTGGGTACAAGAGAACTCCCCAGGGGAGCCTTTACGCAGCCCCACATGCAACTGGACCCTCCGGGTTCGCTGTTTCCGAGCATCCCTAAACATAGCCCTAGCCAGCATCGAAGACGACTGAAAAATCAGGACCCAGGAAATGCGTTGCGAGCCCTTTTGGACCATCCAAAAGTGCCCCCAAAGGAAGGCTTTGGGTACAAGTGATCTCCCCAGGGGAGCCTTTACGCAGCCCCACATGCAACTGGACCCTCCGGGTTCGCTGTTCCTCAGCAAACCTAAACGTAGCCCTAGCCGTCATTGGAGACGAGTGAAAAATCAGGCCCCAGGAAACGCGTTCCGAGGCCTTTTCGCCCATCCAAATGTGCCCCCAAACGAAGACTTTGGGTACAAGAGAACTCCCCAGGGGAGCCTTTACGCAGCCCCACATGCAACTGGACCCTCCGGGTTCGCTGTTTCCGAGCATCCCTAAACATTACCCTAGACGGCATCGAAGACGAGTGAAAAATCAGGCCCCAGGAAATGCGTTGCGAGCCCTTTTCGCCCATCCAAAAGTGCCTGCAAAGGAAGGCTTTGGGTACAAGTGAACTCCCCAGGGGAGCCTTTACGCAGCCCCACATGCAACTGGACCCTTCGGGTTCGCTGTTTCCGAGCATCCCTAAACATTACCCTAGACGGCATCGAAGACGTGTGAAAAATCAGGCCCCAGGAAATGTGTTGCGAGCCCCTTCGGACCATCCAAAAGTGCCCCCAAAGGAAGGCTTTGGGTACTTCTAAAGTTCCCAGGGGAGCCTTTACGCAGCCCCACATGCAACTGGACCCTTCGGGTTCGATTTTTCCGAGCAACCCTAATTATATCCCTAACCGGCATGGGAGAAGACTGAAAACCCGGGCCCCAGAAAACGAGTTGCGAGCCCCTTTGGACCATCCAAAAGTGTCACCAAAGGAAGGCTTTGGGTACAAGAGAACTCCCCAGGGGAGCCTTTACGCAGCCCCACATGCAACTGGACCCTCCGGGTTCGCTGTTTCCGAGCATCCCTAAACATAGCCCTAGCCGGCATCGAAGACGACTGAAAAATCAGGCCCCAGGAAGTGCGTTGCAAGCCCTTTTCGCCCATCCAAAAGTGCCCGCAAAGGAAGACTTTGGGTACAAGAGAACTCACCAGGGGAGCCTTTACACAGCCCCACATGCAACTGGACCCTCCGGGTTCGCTGTTTCCGAGCATCCCTAAACATTACCCTAGACGGCATCGAAGACGAGTGAAAAATCAGGCCCCAGGAAATGCGTTGCGAGCCCTTTTCGCCCATCCAAAAGTGCCTGCAAAGGAAGGCTTTGGGTACAAGTGAACTCCCCAGGGGAGCCTTTACGCAGCCCCACATGCAACTGGACCCTTCGGGTTCGCTGTTTCTGAGCATCCCTAAACATAGACCTAGCCGGCATCGAAGATGACTGAAAAATCAGGCCGCAGGAAATGCGTTACGAGACCTTTTCGCCCATACAAAAGTGCCCCCAAAGGAAGGCTTTGGGTACATCTGAAGTTCCCAGGGGAGCCTTTACGCAGCCCCACATGCAACTGGACCCTTCGGGTTCGATTTTTCCGAGCAACCCTAATTATATCCCTAACCGGCATGGGAGAAGACTGAAAACCCGGGCCCCAGAAAACGCGTTGCAAGCCCCTTTGGACCATCCAAAAGTGTCACCAAAGGAAGGCTTTGGGTACAAGAGAACTCCCCAGGGGAGCCTTTACGCAGCCCCACATGCAACTGGACCCTCCGGGTTCGATGTTTCCGAGCATCCCTAAACATAGCCCTAGCCGTCATCGGAGACGAGTGAAAAATCAGACCCCAGGAAATGCGTTGAAAGCCCCTTTGGACCATCCAAAAGTGCCCGCAAAGGAAGGCTTTGGGTACAAGTGAACTCCCCAGGGGAGCCTTTACGCAGCCCCACATGCAACTGGACCCTCCGGGTTCGATTTTTCCGAGTAATCCTAAATATATCCCTAGCCGGCATGGGAGAAGACTGAAAACCCGGGCCCCAGAAAACGCATTGCAAGCCCCTTTGGACCATCCAAAAGTGTCACCAAAGGAAGGCTTTGGGTACAAGAGAACTCCCCAGGGGAGCCTTTACGCAGCCCCACATGCAACTGGACCCTCCGGGTTCGCTGTTCCTGAGCAAACCTAAACGTAGCCCTAGCCGTCATCAGAGACGACTGAAAAATCAGGCCCCAGGAAATGCTTTGCGAGCCTCTTTGGACCATCCAAAAATGCCCGCAAAGGAAGGCTTTGGGTACAAGTGATCTCCCCAGGGGAGACTTTACGCAGCCCCACATGCAACTGGACCCTCCGGGTTCGCTGTTCCTGAGCAAACCTAAACGTCACCCTAGCCGTCTTCGGAGACGAGTGAAAAATCAGGCCCCAGGAAATGCGTTCCGAGGCCTTTTCTCCCATCCAAAAGTGCCCGCAAAGGAAGGCTTTGGGTACAAGTGAACTCCCCAGGGGAGCCTTTACGCAGCCCCACATGCAACTGGACCCTCCGGGTTCGCTGTCCCTGAGCAAACCTAAACATAGCCCTAGCAGTCATCGGAGACAAGTGAAAAATGAGGCCCCAGGAAATGCGTTCCGAGCCCTTTTCGCCCATCCAAAAGTGCCCGCAAAGGAAGGCTTTGGGTACAAGTGAACTCCCCAGGGGAGCCTTTACGCAGCCCCACATGCAACTGGACCCTCCGGGTTCGCTGTTCCTCAGCAAACCTTAACGTAGCCCTAGCCGGCATCGATGACGACTGAAAAATCAGGCCCCAGGAAATGCGTTCTGAGGCCTTTTCGCCCATCCAAAAGTGCCCGCAAAGGAAGACTTTGGGTACAAGAGAACTCCCCAGGGGAGCCTTTACGCAGCCCCACATGCAACTGGACCCTCCGGGTTCGCTGTTTCCGAGCATCCCTAAACATTACCCTAGACGGCATCGAAGACGAGTGAAAAATCAGGCCCCAGGAAATGCGTTGCGAGCCCTTTTCGCCCATCCAAAAGTGCCTGCAAAGGAAGGCTTTGGGTACAAGTGAACTCCCCAGGGGAGCCTTTACGCAGCCCCACATGCAACTGGACCCTTCGGGTTCGCTGTTTCTGAGCATCCCTAAACATAGCCCTAGCCGGCATCGAAGATGACTGAAAAATCAGGCCGCAGGAAATGCGTTACGAGACCTTTTCGCCCATCCAAAAGTGCCCCCAAAGGAAGGCTTTGGGTACATCTGAAGTTCCCAGGGGAGCCTTTACGCAGCCCCACATGCAACTGGACCCTTCGGGTTCGATTTTTCCGAGCAACCCTAATTATATCCCTAACCGGCATGGGAGAAGACTGAAAACCCGGGCCCCAGAAAACGCATTGCAAGGCCCTTTGGACCATCCAAAAGTGTCACCAAAGGAAGGCTTTGGGTACAAGAGAACTCCCCAGGGGAGCCTTTACGCAGCCCCACATGCAACTGGACCCTCCGGGTTCGCTGTTCATGAGCAAACCTTAACGTAGCCCTTACCGGCATCGATGACGACTGAAAAATCAGGCCCCAGGAAATGCGTTCTGAGGCCTTTTCGCCCATCCAAATGTGCCCCCAAAGGAAGACTTTGGGTACAAGAGAACTCCCCAGGGGAGCCTTTACGCAGCCCCACATGCAACTGGACCCTCCGGGTTCGCTGTTTCCGAGCATCCGTAAACATAGCCCTAGCCGGCATCGAAGACGACTGAAAAATCAGGCCCCAGGAAATGCGTTGCAAGCCCTTTTTGCCCATACAAAAGTGCCCGCAAAGGAAGGCTTTGGGTACAAGTGAACTCCCCAGGGGAGCCTTTACGCAGCCCCACATGAAACTGGACACTCCGGGTTCGATTATTCCGAGCAACCCTAAATATATCACTAGCCGGCATGGTAGAAGATTGAAAACTCGGGCCCCAGAAAACGCGTTGCAAGCCCCTTTGGACCATCCAAAAGAGTCACCAAAGGAAGGCTTTGGGTACAAGTGAACTCCCCAGGGGAGCCTTTACGCAGCCCCACATGCAACTGGACCCTCCGGGTTCGCTGTTTCCGAGCAACCCTAAACATAGCCCTAGCCGTCATCGAAGACGAGTGAAAAATCAGGCCCCAGGAAATGCGTTGCGAGCCCTTTTCGCCCATCCAAAAGTGCCCCCAAAGGAAGGCTTTGGGTACAAGTGAACTCCCCAGGGGAGCCTTTACGCAGCCCCACATGCAACTGGACCCTCCGGGTACGCTGTTCATGAGCAAACCTAAACGTAGCCCTGGCCGTCATAGGAGACGAGTGAAAAATCAAGCCCCAGGAAATGCGTTGCGAGCCTCTTCGGACCATCCAAAAGTGCCCCCAAAGGAAGGCTTTGGGTACAAGTGAACTCCCCAGGGGAGCCTTTACGCAGCCCCACATGCAACTGGACCCTCCGGGTTCGCTGTTTCCGAGCATCCCTAAACATAGCCCTAGCCGGCATCGAAGACGACTGAAAAATCAGGCCCCAGGAAGTGCGATGCAAGCCCTTTTCGCCCATCCAAAAGTGCCCCCAAAGGAAGGCTTTGGGTAGAAGTGAACTCCCCAGGGGAGCCTTTACGCAGCCCCACATGCAACTGGACCCTCCGGGTTCGATTTTTCCGAGCAATCCTAAATATATCCCTAGCCGCCATTTGAGAAGACTGAAAACCCGGGCCCCAGAAAACGCATTGCAAGCCCCTTTGGACCATCCAAAAGTGTCACCAAAGGAAGGCTTTGGGTACAAGAGAACTCCCCAGGGGAGCCTTTACGCAGCCCCACATGCAACTGGACCCTCCGGGTTCGCTGTTCCTCAGCAAACCTAAACGTAGCCCTAGCCGTCATCAGAGACGACTGAAAAATCAGGCCCCAGGAAATGCTTTGCGAGCCCCTTTGGACCATCCAAAAGTGCCCGCAAAGGAAGGCTTTGGGTACAAGTGATCTCCCCAGGGGAGACTTTACGCAGCCCCACATGCAACTGGACCCTCGGGGTTCGCTGTTCCTGAGCAAACCTAAACATAGCCCTAGCAGTCATCGGAGACAAGTGAAAAATGAGGCCCCAGGAAATGCGTTCCGAGCCCTTTTCGCCCATCCAAAAGTGCCCCCAAAGGAAGGCTTTGGGTACAAGTGAACTCCCCAGGGGAGCCTTTACGCAGCCCCACATGCAACTGGACCCTCTGGGTTTGCTGTTTCCGAGCATCCCTAAACATTACCCTAGACGGCATCGAAGACGACTGAAAAATCAGGTCCCATGAAATGCGTTGCGAGCCCTTTTCGCCCATCCAAAAGTGCCCCCAAAGGAAGGCTTTGGGTACAAGTGAACTCCCCAGGGGAGCCTTTACGCAGCCCCACATGCAACTGGACCCTTCGGGTTCGCTGTTTCCGAGCAACCCTAAACATAGCCCTAGCCGGCATCGAAGACGACTGAAAAATCAGGCCCCAGGAAATGTGTTGCGAGCCCCTTCGGACCATCCAAAAGTGCCCCCAAAGGAAGGCTTTGGGTACTTCTAAAGTTCCCAGGGGAGCCTTTACGCAGCCCCACATGCAACTGGACCCTTCGGGTTCGATTTTTCCGAGCAACCCTAATTATATCCCTAACCGGCATGGGAGAAGACTGAAAACCCGGGCCCCAGAAAACGAGTTGCGAGCCCCTTTGGACCATCCAAAAGTGTCACCAAAGGAAGGCTTTGGGTACAAGAGAACTCCCCAGGGGAGCCTTTACGCAGCCCCACATGCAACTGGACCCTCCGGGTTCGCTGTTTCCGAGCATCCCTAAACATAGCCCTAGCCGGCATCGAAGACGACTGAAAAATCAGGCCCCAGGAAGTGCGTTGCAAGCCCTTTTCGCCCATCCAAAAGAGCCCCCAAAGGAAGGCTTTGGGTACAAGTGAACTCCCCAGGGGAGCCTTTACGCAGCCCCACATGCAACTGGACCCTCCGGGTTCGATTTTTCCGAGCAACCCTAAATATATCACTAGCCGGCATGGGAGAAGACTGAAAACCCGGGCCCCAGAAAACGCGTTGCAAGCCCCTTTGGACCATCCAAAAGTGTCACCAAAGGAAGGCTTTGGGTACAAGTGAACTCCCCAGGGGAGCCTTTACGCAGCCCCACATGCAACTGGACCCTCCGGGTTCGCTGTTCCTCAGCAAACCTTAACGTAGCCCTAGCCGGCATCGATGACGACTGAAAAATCAGGCCCCAGGAAATGCGTTCTGAGGCCTTTTCGCCCATCCAAAAGTGCCCGCAAAGGAAGACTTTGGGTACAAGAGAACTCACCAGGGGAGCCTTTACACAGCCCCACATGCAACTGGACCCTCCGGGTTCGCTGTTTCCGAGCATCCCTAAACATTACCCTAGACGGCATCGAAGACGAGTGAAAAATCAGGCCCCAGGAAATGCGTTGCGAGCCCTTTTCGCCCATCCAAAAGTGCCTGCAAAGGAAGGCTTTGGGTACAAGTGAACTCCCCAGGGGAGCCTTTACGCAGCCCCACATGCAACTGGACCCTTCGGGTTCGCTGTTTCTGAGCATCCCTAAACATAGACCTAGCCGGCATCGAAGATGACTGAAAAATCAGGCCGCAGGAAATGCGTTACGAGACCTTTTCGCCCATACAAAAGTGCCCCCAAAGGAAGGCTTTGGGTACATCTGAAGTTCCCAGGGGAGCCTTTACGCAGCCCCACATGCAACTGGACCCTTCGGGTTCGATTTTTCCGAGCAACCCTAATTATATCCCTAACCGGCATGGGAGAAGACTGAAAACCCGGGCCCCAGAAAACGCGTTGCAAGCCCCTTTGGACCATCCAAAAGTGTCACCAAAGGAAGGCTTTGGGTACAAGAGAACTCCCCAGGGGAGCCTTTACGCAGCCCCACATGCAACTGGACCCTCCGGGTTCGATGTTTCCGAGCATCCCTAAACATAGCCCTAGCCGTCATCGGAGACGAGTGAAAAATCAGACCCCAGGAAATGCGTTGAAAGCCCCTTTGGACCATCCAAAAGTGCCCGCAAAGGAAGGCTTTGGGTACAAGTGAACTCCCCAGGGGAGCCTTTACGCAGCCCCACATGCAACTGGACCCTCCGGGTTCGATTTTTCCGAGTAATCCTAAATATATCCCTAGCCGGCATGGGAGAAGACTGAAAACCCGGGCCCCAGAAAACGCATTGCAAGCCCCTTTGGACCATCCAAAAGTGTCACCAAAGGAAGGCTTTGGGTACAAGAGAACTCCCCAGGGGAGCCTTTACGCAGCCCCACATGCAACTGGACCCTCCGGGTTCGCTGTTCCTGAGCAAACCTAAACGTAGCCCTAGCCGTCATCAGAGACGACTGAAAAATCAGGCCCCAGGAAATGCTTTGCGAGCCTCTTTGGACCATCCAAAAATGCCCGCAAAGGAAGGCTTTGGGTACAAGTGATCTCCCCAGGGGAGACTTTACGCAGCCCCACATGCAACTGGACCCTCCGGGTTCGCTGTTCCTGAGCAAACCTAAACGTCACCCTAGCCGTCTTCGGAGACGAGTGAAAAATCAGGCCCCAGGAAATGCGTTCCGAGGCCTTTTCTCCCATCCAAAAGTGCCCGCAAAGGAAGGCTTTGGGTACAAGTGAACTCCCCAGGGGAGCCTTTACGCAGCCCCACATGCAACTGGACCCTCCGGGTTCGCTGTCCCTGAGCAAACCTAAACATAGCCCTAGCAGTCATCGGAGACAAGTGAAAAATGAGGCCCCAGGAAATGCGTTCCGAGCCCTTTTCGCCCATCCAAAAGTGCCCGCAAAGGAAGGCTTTGGGTACAAGTGAACTCCCCAGGGGAGCCTTTACGCAGCCCCACATGCAACTGGACCCTCCGGGTTCGCTGTTCCTCAGCAAACCTTAACGTAGCCCTAGCCGGCATCGATGACGACTGAAAAATCAGGCCCCAGGAAATGCGTTCTGAGGCCTTTTCGCCCATCCAAAAGTGCCCGCAAAGGAAGACTTTGGGTACAAGAGAACTCCCCAGGGGAGCCTTTACGCAGCCCCACATGCAACTGGACCCTCCGGGTTCGCTGTTTCCGAGCATCCCTAAACATTACCCTAGACGGCATCGAAGACGAGTGAAAAATCAGGCCCCAGGAAATGCGTTGCGAGCCCTTTTCGCCCATCCAAAAGTGCCTGCAAAGGAAGGCTTTGGGTACAAGTGAACTCCCCAGGGGAGCCTTTACGCAGCCCCACATGCAACTGGACCCTTCGGGTTCGCTGTTTCTGAGCATCCCTAAACATAGCCCTAGCCGGCATCGAAGATGACTGAAAAATCAGGCCGCAGGAAATGCGTTACGAGACCTTTTCGCCCATCCAAAAGTGCCCCCAAAGGAAGGCTTTGGGTACATCTGAAGTTCCCAGGGGAGCCTTTACGCAGCCCCACATGCAACTGGACCCTTCGGGTTCGATTTTTCCGAGCAACCCTAATTATATCCCTAACCGGCATGGGAGAAGACTGAAAACCCGGGCCCCAGAAAACGCATTGCAAGGCCCTTTGGACCATCCAAAAGTGTCACCAAAGGAAGGCTTTGGGTACAAGAGAACTCCCCAGGGGAGCCTTTACGCAGCCCCACATGCAACTGGACCCTCCGGGTTCGCTGTTCATGAGCAAACCTTAACGTAGCCCTTACCGGCATCGATGACGACTGAAAAATCAGGCCCCAGGAAATGCGTTCTGAGGCCTTTTCGCCCATCCAAATGTGCCCCCAAAGGAAGACTTTGGGTACAAGAGAACTCCCCAGGGGAGCCTTTACGCAGCCCCACATGCAACTGGACCCTCCGGGTTCGCTGTTTCCGAGCATCCGTAAACATAGCCCTAGCCGGCATCGAAGACGACTGAAAAATCAGGCCCCAGGAAATGCGTTGCAAGCCCTTTTTGCCCATACAAAAGTGCCCGCAAAGGAAGGCTTTGGGTACAAGTGAACTCCCCAGGGGAGCCTTTACGCAGCCCCACATGAAACTGGACACTCCGGGTTCGATTATTCCGAGCAACCCTAAATATATCACTAGCCGGCATGGTAGAAGATTGAAAACTCGGGCCCCAGAAAACGCGTTGCAAGCCCCTTTGGACCATCCAAAAGAGTCACCAAAGGAAGGCTTTGGGTACAAGTGAACTCCCCAGGGGAGCCTTTACGCAGCCCCACATGCAACTGGACCCTCCGGGTTCGCTGTTTCCGAGCAACCCTAAACATAGACCTAGCCGTCATCGAAGACGAGTGAAAAATCAGGCCCCAGGAAATGCGTTGCGAGCCCTTTTCGCCCATCCAAAAGTGCCCCCAAAGGAAGGCTTTGGGTACAAGTGAACTCCCCAGGGGAGCCTTTACGCAGCCCCACATGCAACTGGACCCTCCGGGTACGCTGTTCATGAGCAAACCTAAACGTAGCCCTGGCCGTCATAGGAGACGAGTGAAAAATCAAGCCCCAGGAAATGCGTTGCGAGCCTCTTCGGACCATCCAAAAGTGCCCCCAAAGGAAGGCTTTGGGTACAAGTGAACTCCCCAGGGGAGCCTTTACGCAGCCCCACATGCAACTGGACCCTCCGGGTTCGCTGTTTCCGAGCATCCCTAAACATAGCCCTAGCCGGCATCGAAGACGACTGAAAAATCAGGCCCCAGGAAGTGCGATGCAAGCCCTTTTCGCCCATCCAAAAGTGCCCCCAAAGGAAGGCTTTGGGTAGAAGTGAACTCCCCAGGGGAGCCTTTACGCAGCCCCACATGCAACTGGACCCTCCGGGTTCGATTTTTCCGAGCAATCCTAAATATATCCCTAGCCGCCATTTGAGAAGACTGAAAACCCGGGCCCCAGAAAACGCATTGCAAGCCCCTTTGGACCATCCAAAAGTGTCACCAAAGGAAGGCTTTGGGTACAAGAGAACTCCCCAGGGGAGCCTTTACGCAGCCCCACATGCAACTGGACCCTCCGGGTTCGCTGTTCCTCAGCAAACCTAAACGTAGCCCTAGCCGTCATCAGAGACGACTGAAAAATCAGGCCCCAGGAAATGCTTTGCGAGCCCCTTTGGACCATCCAAAAGTGCCCGCAAAGGAAGGCTTTGGGTACAAGTGATCTCCCCAGGGGAGACTTTACGCAGCCCCACATGCAACTGGACCCTCGGGGTTCGCTGTTCCTGAGCAAACCTAAACATAGCCCTAGCAGTCATCGGAGACAAGTGAAAAATGAGGCCCCAGGAAATGCGTTCCGAGCCCTTTTCGCCCATCCAAAAGTGCCCCCAAAGGAAGGCTTTGGGTACAAGTGAACTCCCCAGGGGAGCCTTTACGCAGCCCCACATGCAACTGGACCCTCTGGGTTTGCTGTTTCCGAGCATCCCTAAACATTACCCTAGACGGCATCGAAGACGACTGAAAAATCAGGTCCCATGAAATGCGTTGCGAGCCCTTTTCGCCCATCCAAAAGTGCCCCCAAAGGAAGGCTTTGGGTACAAGTGAACTCCCCAGGGGAGCCTTTACGCAGCCCCACATGCAACTGGACCCTTCGGGTTCGCTGTTTCCGAGCAACCCTAAACATAGCCCTAGCCGGCATCGAAGACGACTGAAAAATCAGGCCCCAGGAAATGCGTAGCGAGCCCTTTTCGTCCATCCAAAAGTGCCTGCAAAGGAAGGCTTTGGGTACAAGTGAACTCCCCAGGGGAGCCTTTACGCAGCCCCACATGCAACTGGACCCTCTGGGTTCGCTGTTTCCGAGCATCCCTAAACATAGCTCTAGCCATCATTGGAGACGAGTGAAAAATCAGGCCCCAGGAAATGCGTTGCGAGCCCTTTTCGTCCATCCAAAAGTGCCCCCAAAGGAAGGCTTTGGGTACAAGTGAACTCCCCAGGGGAGCCTTTACGCAGCCCCACATGCAACTGGACCCTCCGGGTTCGCTGTTTCCGAGCATCCCTAAACATAGCCCTAGCCGGCATCGATGACGACTGAAAAATCAGGCCCCAGGAAATGCGTTGCGAGCCCCTTCGGACCATCCAAAAGTGCCCCCAAAGGAAGGCTTTGGATACAAGAGAACTCCCCAGGGGAGCCTTTACGCAGCCCCACATGCAACTGGACCCTCCGAGTTCGCTGTTTCTAAGCAAACATAAACATAGCCCTAGCCGTCATCGGAGACAAGTGAAAAATCAGGCCCCAGGAAATGCGTTGCGAGCCCCTTCGGACCATCCAAAAGTTCCCCCAAATTAAGGCTTTGGGTACAAGTGAACTCCCCAGGGGAGCCTTTACGCAGCCCCACATGCAACTGGACACTCCTGGTTTGCTGTTCCTGAGCAAACCTAAACGTAGCCCTAGCCGTCATCGGAGACGAGTGAAAAATCAGGCCCCAGGAAATGCGTTCCGAGGCCTTTTCGCCCATCCAAATGTGCCCCCAAAGGAAGGCTTTGGGTACAAGTGAACTCCCCAGGGGAGCCTTTACGCAGCCCCACATGCAACTGGATCCTCCGGGTTCGCTGTTTCCGAGCATCCCTAAACATAGCCCTAGCCGTCATCGGAGACGAGTGAAAAATCAGGCCCCAGGAAATGCGTTGCGAGCCCTTTTCGCCCATCCAAAAGTGCCTGCAAAGGAAGGCTTTGGGTACAAGAGAACTCCCCAGGGGAGCCTTTATGCAGCCCCACATGCAACTGGACCCTCCGATTTCGATTTTTCCGAGCAACCCT
The DNA here is from genome assembly GCF_963932015.1 of Anas acuta. Lineage (NCBI taxonomy): Eukaryota > Metazoa > Chordata > Aves > Anseriformes > Anatidae > Anas > Anas acuta. Next base: position 343,671 of record NW_027076058.1, on the reverse strand, counting down.
AAATATATCACTAGCCGGCATGGGAGAAGACTGAAAACCCGGGCCCCAGAAAACGCGTTGCAAGCCCCTTTGGACCATCCAAAAGTGTCACCAAAGGAAGGCTTTGGGTACAAGTGAACTCCCCAGGGGAGCCTTTACGCAGCCCCACATGCAACTGGACCCTCCGGGTACGCTGTTCATGAGCAAACCTAAACGTAGCCCTAGCCGTCATCGGAGACGACTGAAAAATCAGGCCCCAGGAAATGCGTTGCGAGCCCTTTTCGTCCATCCAAAAGTGCCCCCAAAGGAAGGCTTTGGGTACAAGTGAACTCCCCAGGGGAGCCTTTACGCAGCCCCACATGCAACTGGACTCTCGGGGTTTGCTGTTCCTGAGCAAACCTAAACGTTGCCCTAGCCGTCATCGGAGACGAGTGAAAAATCAGGCCCCAGGAAATGCGTTCCGAGTCCTTTTCGCCCATCCAAAAGTGCCCCCAAAGTAAGGATTTGGGTACAAGTGAACTCCCCAGGGGAGCCTTTATGCAGCCCCACATGCAACTGGACCCTCTGGGTTCGATGTTTCCGAGCATCCCTAAACACAGTCCTAGCCGGCATCGGAGACGAGTGAAAAATCAGGCCCCAGGAAATGCGTTCCGAGCCCTTTTCGTCCATCCAAAAGTGCCCCCAAAGGAAGGCTTTGGGTACAAGTGAACTCCCCAGGGGAGCCTTTACGCAGCCCCACATGCAACTGGACCCTCCTGGTTCGCTGTTCCTGAGCAAACCTAAACGTAGCCCTAGCCGTCATCGGAGACGAGTGAAAAATCAGGCCCCAGGAAATGCGTTCCGAGGCCTTTTCGCCCATCCAAATGTGCCCCCAAACGAAGACTTTGGGTACAAGAGAACTCCCCAGGGGAGCCTTTACGCAGCCCCACATGCAACTGGACCCTCCGGGTTCACTGTTTCCGAGCATCCCTAAACATTACCCTAGACGGCATCGAAGAGGAGTGAAAAATCAGGCCCCAGGAAATGTGTTGCGAGCCCTTTTCGCCCATCCAAAAGTGCCTGCAAAGGAAGGCTTTGGGTACAAGAGAACTCCCCAGGGGAGCCTTTACGCAGCCCCACATGCAACTGGACCCTCCGGGTTCGCTGTTTCTGAGCATCCCTAAACATAGCCCTAGCCGGCATCGAAGATGACTGAAAAATCAGGCCCCAGGAAATGCGTTACGAGCCCTTTTCGCCCATCCAAAAGTGCCCCCAAAGGAAGGCTTTGGGTACAAGTGAACTCCCCAGGGGAGCCTTTACGCAGCCCCACATGCAACTGGATCCTCCGGGTTCGCTGTTTCCGAGCATCCCTAAACACAGCCCTAGCCGGCATCGATGACGACTGAAAAATCAGGCCCCAGGAAATGCGTTACGAGACCTTTTCGCTCATCCAAAAGTGCCCCCAAAGGAAGGCTTTGGGTACAAGTGAACTCCCCAGGGGAGCCTTTACGCAGCCCCACATGCAACTGGACCCTCCGGGTTCGCTGTTTCCGAGCATCCCTAAACATAGCCCTAGCCGGCATCGATGACGACTGAAAAATCAGGCCCCAGGAAATGCGTTGCGAGCCCCTTTGGACCATCCAAAAGTGCCCCCAAAGGAAGGCTTTGGATACAAGTGAACTCCCCAGGGGAGCCTTTACGCAGCCCCACATGCAACTGGACCCTCCGGGTTCGCTGTTTCTAAGCAAACATAAACATAGCCCTAGCCGTCATCGGAGACAAGTGATAAATCAGGCCCTAGGAAATGTGTTGCGAGCCCCTTCGGACCATCCAAAAGTTCCCCCAAAGGAAGGCTTTGGGTACAAGTGAACTCCCCAGGGGAGCCTTTACGCAGCCCCACATGCAACTGGACCCTCCGGGTTCGCTGTTCCTGAGCAAACCTAAACGTAGCCCTAGCCGTCATCGGAGACGAGTGAAAAATCAGGCCCCAGGAAATGCGTTCCGAGGCCTTTTCGCCCATCCAAATGTGCCCGCAAAGGAAGGCTTTGGGTACAAGTGAACTCCCCAGGGGAGCCTTTACGCAGCCCCACATGCAACTGGACCCTTCGGGTTCGCTGTTTCCGAGCATCCCTAAACATAGCCCTAGCCGGCATCGAAGACGACTGAAAAATCAGGCCCCAGGAAATGCATTGCGAGCCCTTTTCGTCCATCCAAAAGTGCCCCCAAAGGAAGGCTTTGGGTACAAGAGAACTCCCCAGGGGAGCCTTTACGCAGCCCCACATGCAACTGGACCCTCCGGGTTCGCTGTTTCCGAGCATCCCTAAACATAGCCCTAGCCATCATTGGAGACGAGTGAAAAATCAGGCCCCAGGAAATGCGTTGCGAGCCCTTTTCGTCCATCCAAAAGTGCCCCCAAAGGAAGGCTTTGGGTACAAGTGAACTCCCCAGGGGAGCCTTTACGCAGCCCCACATGCAACTGGACCCTCCGGGTTCGCTGTTTCCGAGCATCCCTAAACATAGCCCTAGCCGGCATCGATGACGACTGAAAAATCAGGCCCCAGGAAATGCGTTCCGAGGCCTTTTCTCCCATCCAAAAGTGCCCCCAAAGGAAGGCTTTGGGTACAAGTGATCTCCCCAGGGAAGCCTTTACGCAGCCCCACATGCAACTGGACCCTCCGGGTTCGCTGTTTCTAAGCAAACATAAACATAGCCCTAGCCGTCATCGGAGACAAGTGAAAAATCAGGCCCCAGGAAATGCGTTGCGAGCCCCTTCGGACCATCCAAAAGTTCCCCCAAAGGAAGGCTTTGGGTACAAGTGAACTCCCCAGGGGAGCCTTTACGCAGCCCCACATGCAACTGGACCCTTCGGGTTCGCTGTTTCTGAGCATCCCTAAACATAGCCCTAGCCGGCATCGAAGATGACTGAAAAATCAGGCCCCAGGAAATGCGTTACGAGCCCTTTTCGCCCATCCAAAAGTGCCCCCAAAGGAAGGCTTTGGGTACAAGAGAACTCCCCAGGGGAGCCTTTACGCAGCCCCACATGCAACTGGACCCTCCGGGTTCGCTGTTCCTGAGCAAACCTAAACGTAGCCCTAGCCGTCATCGGAGACGTGTGAAAAATCAGGCCCCAGGAAATGCGTTGCGAGCCCCTTCGGACCATCCAAAAGTGCCCCCAAAGGAAGTCTTTGGGTACATCTGAAGTTCCCAGGGGAGCCTTTACGCAGCCCCACATGCAACTGGACCCTTCGGGTTCGCTGTTTCCGAGCAACCCTAATTATATCCCTAACCGGCATGGGAGAAGACTGAAAACCCGGGCCCCAGAAAACGAGTTGCGAGCCCCTTTGGACCATCCAAAAGTGTCACCAAAGGAAGGCTTTGGGTACAAGAGAACTCCCCAGGGGAGCCTTTACGCAGCCCCACATGCAACTGGACCCTCCGGGTTCGATGTTTCCGAGCATCCCTAAACATAGCCCTAGCCGTCATCGGAGACGAGTGAAAAATCAGACCCCAGGAAATGCGTTGCAAGCCCCTTTGGACCATCCAAAAGTGCCCGCAAAGGAAGGCTTTGGGTACAAGTGAACTCCCCAGGGGAGCCTTTACGCAGCCCCACATGCAACTGGACCCTCCGGGTTCGCTGTTTCCGAGCATCCCTAAACATAGCCCTAGCCGGCATCGAAGACGACTGAAAAATCAGGCCCCAGGAAATGCGTTGCAAGCCCTTTTCGCCCATCCAAAAGTGCCCCCAAAGGAAGGCTTTGGGTACAAGTGAACTCCCCAGGGGAGCCTTTACGCAGCCCCACATGCAACTGGACCCTCCGGGTTCGATTTTTCCGAGTAAACCTAAATATATCCCTAGCCGGCATGGGAGAAGACTGAAAACCCGGGCCCCAGAAAACGCATTGCAAGCCCCTTTGGACCATCCAAAAGTGTCACCAAAGGAAGGCTTTGGGTACAAGAGAACTCCCCAGGGGAGCCTTTACGCAGCCCCACATGCAACTGGACCCTCCGGGTTCGCTGTTCCAGAGCAAACCTAAACGTAGCCCTAGCCGGCATCAGAGACGACTGAAAAATCAGGCCCCAGGAAATGCTTTGCGAGCCTCTTTGGACCATCCAAAAGTGCCCGCAAAGGAAGGCTTTGGGTACAAGTGATCTCCCCAGGGGAGACTTTACGCAGCCCCACATGCAACTGGACCCTCTGGGTTCGATGTTTCCGAGCATCCCTAAACACAGTCCTAGCCGGCATCGGAGACGAGTGAAAAATCAGGCCCCAGGAAATGCGTTGCGAGCCCTTTTCGTCCATCCAAAAGTGCCCCCAAAGGAAGGCTTTGGGTACAAGTGAACTCCCCAGGGGAGCCTTTACGCAGCCCCACATGCAACTGGACCCTCCGGGTTCGCTGTTCATGAGCAAACCTTAACGTAGCCCTAGCCGGCATCGATGACGACTGAAAAATCAGGCCCCAGGAAATGCGTTCTGAGGCCTTTTCGCCCATCCAAATGTGCCCCTAAAGGAAGACTTTGGGTACAAGAGAACTCCCCAGGGGAGCCTTTACGCAGCCCCACATGCAACTGGACCCTCCGGGTTCGCTGTTTCCGAGCATCCCTAAACATAGCCCTAGCCAGCATCGAAGACGACTGAAAAATCAGGACCCAGGAAATGCGTTGCGAGCCCTTTTGGACCATCCAAAAGTGCCCCCAAAGGAAGGCTTTGGGTACAAGTGATCTCCCCAGGGGAGCCTTTACGCAGCCCCACATGCAACTGGACCCTCCGGGTTCACTGTTCCTCAGCAAACCTAAACGTAGCCCTAGCCGTCATCGGAGACGAGTGAAAAATCAGGCCCCAGGAAACGCGTTCCGAGGCCTTTTCGCCCATCCAAATGTGCCCCCAAAGGAAGACTTTGGGTACAAGAGAACTCCCCAGGGGAGCCTTTACGCAGCCCCACATGCAACTGGACCCTCCGGGTTCGCTGTTTCCGAGCATCCCTAAACATTACCCTAGACGGCATCGAAGACGAGTGAAAAATCAGGCCCCAGGAAATGAGTTGCGAGCCCTTTTCGCCCATCCAAAAGTGCCTGCAAAGGAAGGCTTTGGGTACAAGAGAACTCCCCAGGGGAGCCTTTACGCAGCCCCACATGCAACTGGACCCTTCGGGTTCGCTGTTTCCGAGCATCCCTAAACATTACCCTAGACGGCATCGAAGACGTGTGAAAAATCAGGCCCCAGGAAATGTGTTGCGAGCCCCTTCGGACCATCCAAAAGTGCCCCCAAAGGAAGGCTTTGGGTACTTCTAAAGTTCCCAGGGGAGCCTTTACGCAGCCCCACATGCAACTGGACCCTTCGGGTTCGATTTTTCCGAGCAACCCTAATTATATCCCTAACCGGCATGGGAGAAGACTGAAAACCCGGGCCCCAGAAAACGAGTTGCGAGCCCCTTTGGACCATCCAAAAGTGTCACCAAAGGAAGGCTTTGGGTACAAGAGAACTCCCCAGGGGAGCCTTTACGCAGCCCCACATGCAACTGGACCCTCCGGGTTCGCTGTTTCCGAGCATCCCTAAACATAGCCCTAGCCGGCATCGAAGACGACTGAAAAATCAGGCCCCAGGAAGTGCGTTGCAAGCCCTTTTCGCCCATCCAAAAGAGCCCCCAAAGGAAGGCTTTGGGTACAAGTGAACTCCCCAGGGGAGCCTTTACGCAGCCCCACATGCAACTGGACCCTCCGGGTTCGCTGTTCCAGAGCAAACCTAAACGTAGCCCTAGCCGTCATCAGAGACGACTGAAAAATCAGGCCCCAGGAAATGCTTTGCGAGCCTCTTTGGACCATCCAAAAGTGCCCGCAAAGGAAGGCTTTGGGTACAAGTGATCTCCCCAGGGGAGACTTTACGCAGCCCCACATGCAACTGGACCCTCTGGGTTCGATGTTTCCGAGCATCCCTAAACACAGTCCTAGCCGGCATCGGAGACGAGTGAAAAATCAGGCCCCAGGAAATGCGTTGCGAGCCCTTTTCGTCCATCCAAAAGTGCCCCCAAAGGAAGGCTTTGGGTACAAGTGAACTCCCCAGGGGAGCCTTTACGCAGCCCCACATGCAACTGGACCCTCCGGGTTCGCTGTTCATGAGCAAACCTTAACGTAGCCCTAGCCGGCATCGATGACGACTGAAAAATCAGGCCCCAGGAAATGCGTTCTGAGGCCTTTTCGCCCATCCAAATGTGCCCCTAAAGGAAGACTTTGGGTACAAGAGAACTCCCCAGGGGAGCCTTTACGCAGCCCCACATGCAACTGGACCCTCCGGGTTCGCTGTTTCCGAGCATCCCTAAACATAGCCCTAGCCAGCATCGAAGACGACTGAAAAATCAGGACCCAGGAAATGCGTTGCGAGCCCTTTTGGACCATCCAAAAGTGCCCCCAAAGGAAGGCTTTGGGTACAAGTGATCTCCCCAGGGGAGCCTTTACGCAGCCCCACATGCAACTGGACCCTCCGGGTTCACTGTTCCTCAGCAAACCTAAACGTAGCCCTAGCCGTCATCGGAGACGAGTGAAAAATCAGGCCCCAGGAAACGCGTTCCGAGGCCTTTTCGCCCATCCAAATGTGCCCCCAAACGAAGACTTTGGGTACAAGAGAACTCCCCAGGGGAGCCTTTACGCAGCCCCACATGCAACTGGACCCTCCGGGTTCGCTGTTTCCGAGCATCCCTAAACATTACCCTAGACGGCATCGAAGACGAGTGAAAAATCAGGCCCCAGGAAATGAGTTGCGAGCCCTTTTCGCCCATCCAAAAGTGCCTGCAAAGGAAGGCTTTGGGTACAAGAGAACTCCCCAGGGGAGCCTTTACGCAGCCCCACATGCAACTGGACCCTTCGGGTTCGCTGTTTCCGAGCATCCCTAAACATTACCCTAGACGGCATCGAAGACGTGTGAAAAATCAGGCCCCAGGAAATGTGTTGCGAGCCCCTTCGGACCATCCAAAAGTGCCCCCAAAGGAAGGCTTTGGGTACTTCTAAAGTTCCCAGGGGAGCCTTTACGCAGCCCCACATGCAACTGGACCCTTCGGGTTCGATTTTTCCGAGCAACCCTAATTATATCCCTAACCGGCATGGGAGAAGACTGAAAACCCGGGCCCCAGAAAACGAGTTGCGAGCCCCTTTGGACCATCCAAAAGTGTCACCAAAGGAAGGCTTTGGGTACAAGAGAACTCCCCAGGGGAGCCTTTACGCAGCCCCACATGCAACTGGACCCTCCGGGTTCGCTGTTTCCGAGCATCCCTAAACATAGCCCTAGCCGGCATCGAAGACGACTGAAAAATCAGGCCCCAGGAAGTGCGTTGCAAGCCCTTTTCGCCCATCCAAAAGAGCCCCCAAAGGAAGGCTTTGGGTACAAGTGAACTCCCCAGGGGAGCCTTTACGCAGCCCCACATGCAACTGGACCCTCCGGGTTCGCTGTTCCAGAGCAAACCTAAACGTAGCCCTAGCCGTCATCAGAGACGACTGAAAAATCAGGCCCCAGGAAATGCTTTGCGAGCCTCTTTGGACCATCCAAAAGTGCCCGCAAAGGAAGGCTTTGGGTACAAGTGATCTCCCCAGGGGAGACTTTACGCAGCCCCACATGCAACTGGACCCTCTGGGTTCGATGTTTCCGAGCATCCCTAAACACAGCCCTAGCCGGCATCGGAGACGAGTGAAAAATCAGGCCCCAGGAAATGCGTTGCGAGCCCTTTTCGTCCATCCAAAAGTGCCCCCAAAGGAAGGCTTTGGGTACAAGTGAACTCCCCAGGGGAGCCTTTACGCAGCCCCACATGCAACTGGACCCTCCGGGTTCGCTGTTCATGAGCAAACCTTAACGTAGCCCTAGCCGGCATCGATGACGACTGAAAAATCAGGCCCCAGGAAATGCGTTCTGAGGCCTTTTCGCCCATCCAAATGTGCCCCTAAAGGAAGACTTTGGGTACAAGAGAACTCCCCAGGGGAGCCTTTACGCAGCCCCACATGCAACTGGACCCTCCGGGTTCGCTGTTTCTAAACAAACATAAACATAGCCCTAGCCGTCATCGGAGACAAGTGAAAAATGAGGCCCTACGAAATGCGTTGCGAGCCCCTTCGGACCATACAAAAGTTCCCCCAAAGGAAGGCTTTGGGTACAAGTGAACTCCCCAGGGGAGCCTTTACGCAGCCCCACATGCAACTGGACCCTCCGGGTTCGCTGTTCATGAGCAAACCTAAACATAGCCCTAGAAGTCATCTGAGACAAGTGAAAAATGAGGCCCCAGGAAACGCGTTCCGAGGCCTTTTCGCCCATCCAAATGTGCCCCCAAACGAAGACTTTGGGTACAAGAGAACTCCCCAGGGGAGCCTTTACGCAGCCCCACATGCAACTGGACCCTCCGGGTTCGCTGTTTCCGAGCATCCCTAAACATTACCCTAGACGGCATCGAAGACGAGTGAAAAATCAGGCCCCAGGAAATGCGTTGCGAGCCCTTTTCGCCCATCCAAAAGTGCCTGCAAAGGAAGGCTTTGGGTACAAGTGAACTCCCCAGGGGAGCCTTTACGCAGCCCCACATGCAACTGGACCCTCCGGGTTCGCTGTTTCCGAGCATCCCTAAACATTACCCTAGACGGCATCGAAGACGAGTGAAAAATCAGGCCCCAGGAAATGCGTTGCGAGCCCTTTTCGCCCATCCAAAAGTGCCTGCAAAGGAAGGCTTTGGGTACAAGTGAACTCCCCAGGGGAGCCTTTATGCAGCCCCACATGCAACTGGACCCTTCGGGTTCGCTGTTTCCGAGCATCCCTAAACATTACCCTAGACGGCATCGAAGACGTGTGAAAAATCAGGCCCCAGGAAATGTGTTGCGAGCCCCTTCGGACCATCCAAAAGTGCCCCCAAAGGAAGGCTTTGGGTACTTCTAAAGTTCCCAGGGGAGCCTTTACGCAGCCCCACATGCAACTGGACCCTTCGGGTTCGATTTTTCCGAGCAACCCTAATTATATCCCTAACCGGCATGGGAGAAGACTGAAAACCCGGGCCCCAGAAAACGAGTTGCGAGCCCCTTTGGACCATCCAAAAGTGTCACCAAAGGAAGGCTTTGGGTACAAGAGAACTCCCCAGGGGAGCCTTTACGCAGCCCCACATGCAACTGGACCCTCCGGGTTCGCTGTTTCCGAGCATCCCTAAACATAGCCCTAGCCGGCATCGAAGACGACTGAAAAATCAGGCCCCAGGAAGTGCGTTGCAAGCCCTTTTCGCCCATCCAAAAGAGCCCCCAAAGGAAGGCTTTGGGTACAAGTGAACTCCCCAGGGGAGCCTTTACGCAGCCCCACATGCAACTGGACCCTCCGGGTTCGATTTTTCCGAGTAACCCTAAATATATCCCTAGCCGGCATGGGAGAAGACTGAAAACCCGGGCCCCAGAAAACGCATTGCAAGGCCCTTTGGACCATCCAAAAGTGTCACCAAAGGAAGGCTTTGGGTACAAGAGAACTCCCCAGGGGAGCCTTTACGCAGCCCCACATGCAACTGGACCCTCCGGGTTCGCTGTTCCTGAGCATACCTAAACGTAGCCCTAGCCGTCATAGAGACGACTGAAAAATCAGGCCCCAGGAAATGCTTTGCGAGCCTCTTTGGACCATCCAAAAGTGCCCGCAAAGGAAGGCTTTGGGTACAAGTGAACTCCCCAGGGGAGCCTTTACGCAGCCCCACATGCAACTGGACCCTCCTGGTTTGCTGTTCCTGAGCAAACCTTAACGTAGCCCTAGCCGTCATCGGAGACGAGTGAAAAATCAGGCCCCAGGAAATGCGTTCCGAGGCCTTTTCGCCCATCCAAAAGTGCCCCCAAAGGAAGGCTTTGGGTACAAGTGAACTCCCCAGGGGAGCCTTTACGCAGCCCCACATGCAACTGGACCCTCCGGGTTCGCTGTTTCCGAGCATCCCTAAACATAGCCCTAGCCGGCATCGATGACGACTGAAAAATCAGGCCCCAGGAAATGCGTTGCGAGCCCCTTTGGAACATCCAAAAGTGCCCCCAAAGGAAGGCTTTGGGTACAAGTGATCTCCCCAGGGGAGCCTTTACGCAGCCCCACATGCAACTGGACCCTCCGGGTTCGCTGTTTCTAAACAAACATAAACATAGCCCTAGCCGTCATCGGAGACAAGTGAAAAATGAGGCCCTACGAAATGCGTTGCGAGCCCCTTCGGACCATACAAAAGTTCCCCCAAAGGAAGGCTTTGGGTACAAGTGAACTCCCCAGGGGAGCCTTTACGCAGCCCCACATGCAACTGGACCCTCCTGGTTTGCTGTTCCTGAGCAAACCTAAACGTAGCCCTAGCCGTCATCGGAGACAAGTGAAAAATCAGGGCCCAGGAAATGCGTTCCGAGGCCTTTTCGCCCATCCAAATGTGCCCCCAAAGGAAGGCTTTGGGTACAAGTGAACTCCCCAGGGGAGCCTTTACGCAGCCCCACATGCAACTGGACCCTCTGGGTTCGATGTTTCCGAGCATCCCTAAACACAGCCCTAGCCGGCATCGGAGACGAGTGAAAAATCAGGCCCCAGGAAATGCGTTGCGAGCCCTTTTCGTCCATCCAAAAGTGCCCCCAAAGGAAGGCTTTGGGTACAAGTGAACTCCCCAGGGGAGCCTTTACGCAGCCCCACATGCAACTGGACCCTCCGGGTTCGCTGTTCCTCAGCAAACCTAAACGTAGCCCTAGCCGTCATCGGAGACGAGTGAAAAATCAGGCCCCAGGAAATGCGTTCCGAGGCCTTTTCGCCCATCCAAATGTGCCCCCAAACGAAGACTTTGGGTACAAGAGAACTCCCCAGGGGAGCCTTTACGCAGCCCCACATGCAACTGGACCCTCCGGGTTCGCTGTTTCCGAGCATCCCTAAACATTACCCTAGACGGCATCGAAGACGAGTGAAAAATCAGGCCCCAGGAAATGCGTTGCGAGCCCCTTCGGACCATCCAAAAGTGCCCCCAAAGGAAGGCTTTGGGTACAAGTGAACTCCCCAGGGGAGCCTTTACGCAGCCCCACATGCAACTGGACCCTTCGGGTTCGATTTTTCCGAGCAACCCTAATTATATCCCTAACCGGCATGGGAGAAGACTGAAAACCCGGGCCCCAGAAAACGAGTTGCGAGCCCCTTTGGACCATCCAAAAGTGTCACCAAAGGAAGGCTTTGGGTACAAGAGAACTCCCCAGGGGAGCCTTTACGCAGCCCCACATGCAACTGGACCCTCCGGGTTCGCTGTTTCCGAGCATCCCTAAACATAGCCCTAGCCGGCATCGAAGACGACTGAAAAATCAGGCCCCAGGAAGTGCGTTGCAAGCCCTTTTCGCCCATCCAAAAGAGCCCCCAAAGGAAGGCTTTGGGTACAAGTGAACTCCCCAGGGGAGCCTTTACGCAGCCCCACATGCAACTGGACCCTCCGGGTTCGCTGTTCCAGAGCAAACCTAAACGTAGCCCTAGCCGTCATCAGAGACGATTGAAAAATCAGGCCCCAGGAAATGCTTTGCGAGCCTCTTTGGACCATCCAAAAGTGCCCGCAAAGGAAGGCTTTGGGTACAAGTGATCTCCCCAGGGGAGACTTTACGCAGCCCCACATGCAACTGGACCCTCTGGGTTCGATGTTTCCGAGCATCCCTAAACACAGCCCTAGCCGGCATCGGAGACGAGTGAAAAATCAGGCCCCAGGAAATGCGTTGCGAGCCCTTTTCGTCCATCCAAAAGTGCCCCCAAAGGAAGGCTTTGGGTACAAGTGAACTCCCCAGGGGAGCCTTTACGCAGCCCCACATGCAACTGGACCCTCCGGGTTCGCTGTTCATGAGCAAACCTTAACGTAGCCCTAGCAGGCATCGATGACGACTGAAAAATCAGGCCCCAGGAAATGCGTTCTGAGGCCTTTTCGCCCATCCAAATGTGCCCCTAAAGGAAGACTTTGGGTACAAGAGAACTCCCCAGGGGAGCCTTTACGCAGCCCCACATGCAACTGGACCCTCCGGGTTCGCTGTTTCCGAGCATCCCTAAACATAGCCCTAGCCAGCATCGAAGACGACTGAAAAATCAGGACCCAGGAAATGCGTTGCGAGCCCTTTTGGACCATCCAAAAGTGCCCCCAAAGGAAGGCTTTGGGTACAAGTGATCTCCCCAGGGGAGCCTTTACGCAGCCCCACATGCAACTGGACCCTCCGGGTTCGCTGTTCCTCAGCAAACCTAAACGTAGCCCTAGCCGTCATCGGAGACGAGTGAAAAATCAGGCCCCAGGAAACGCGTTCCGAGGCCTTTTCGCCCATCCAAATGTGCCCCCAAACGAAGACTTTGGGTACAAGAGAACTCCCCAGGGGAGCCTTTACGCAGCCCCACATGCAACTGGACCCTCCGGGTTCGCTGTTTCCGAGCATCCCTAAACATTACCCTAGACGGCATCGAAGACGAGTGAAAAATCAGGCCCCAGGAAATGCGTTGCGAGCCCTTTTCGCCCATCCAAAAGTGCCTGCAAAGGAAGGCTTTGGGTACAAGTGAACTCCCCAGGGGAGCCTTTATGCAGCCCCACATGCAACTGGACCCTTCGGGTTCGCTGTTTCCGAGCATCCCTAAACATTACCCTAGACGGCATCGAAGACGTGTGAAAAATCAGGCCCCAGGAAATGTGTTGCGAGCCCCTTCGGACCATCCAAAAGTGCCCCCAAAGGAAGGCTTTGGGTACTTCTAAAGTTCCCAGGGGAGCCTTTACGCAGCCCCACATGCAACTGGACCCTTCGGGTTCGATTTTTCCGAGCAACCCTAATTATATCCCTAACCGGCATGGGAGAAGACTGAAAACCCGGGCCCCAGAAAACGAGTTGCGAGCCCCTTTGGACCATCCAAAAGTGTCACCAAAGGAAGGCTTTGGGTACAAGAGAACTCCCCAGGGGAGCCTTTACGCAGCCCCACATGCAACTGGACCCTCCGGGTTCGCTGTTTCCGAGCATCCCTAAACATAGCCCTAGCCGGCATCGAAGACGACTGAAAAATCAGGCCCCAGGAAGTGCGTTGCAAGCCCTTTTCGCCCATCCAAAAGAGCCCCCAAAGGAAGGCTTTGGGTACAAGTGAACTCCCCAGGGGAGCCTTTACGCAGCCCCACATGCAACTGGACCCTCCGGGTTCGATTTTTCCGAGTAACCCTAAATATATCCCTAGCCGGCATGGGAGAAGACTGAAAACCCGGGCCCCAGAAAACGCATTGCAAGGCCCTTTGGACCATCCAAAAGTGTCACCAAAGGAAGGCTTTGGGTACAAGAGAACTCCCCAGGGGAGCCTTTACGCAGCCCCACATGCAACTGGACCCTCCGGGTTCGCTGTTCCTGAGCAAACCTAAACGTAGCCCTAGCCGTCATAGAGACGACTGAAAAATCAGGCCCCAGGAAATGCTTTGCGAGCCTCTTTGGACCATCCAAAAGTGCCCGCAAAGGAAGGCTTTGGGTACAAGTGAACTCCCCAGGGGAGCCTTTACGCAGCCCCACATGCAACTGGACCCTCCTGGTTTGCTGTTCCTGAGCAAACCTTAACGTAGCCCTAGCCGTCATCGGAGACGAGTGAAAAATCAGGCCCCAGGAAATGCGTTCCGAGGCCTTTTCGCCCATCCAAATGTGCCCCCAAAGGAAGGCTTTGGGTACAAGTGAACTCCCCAGGGGAGCCTTTACGCAGCCCCACATGCAACTGGACCCTCCGGGTTCGCTGTTAATGAGCATCCCTAAACATAGCCCTAGCCGGCATCGATGACGACTGAAAAATCAGGCCCCAGGAAATGCGTTGCGAGCCCCTTTGGACCATCCAAAAGTGCCCCCAAAGGAAGGCTTTGGGTACAAGTGAACTCCCCAGGGGAGCCTTTACGCAGCCCCACATGCAACTGGACCCTCCGGGTTCGCTGTTTCTAAACAAACATAAACATAGCCCTAGCCGTCATCGGAGACAAGTGAAAAATGAGGCCCTACGAAATGCGTTGCGAGCCCCTTCGGACCATCCAAAAGTTCCCCCAAAGGAAGGCTTTGGGTACAAGTGAACTCCCCACGGGAGCCTTTACGCAGCCCCACATGCAACTGGACCCTCCTGGTTTGCTGTTCCTGAGCAAACCTAAACGTAGCCCTAGCCGTCATCGGAGACAAGTGAAAAATCAGGGCCCAGGAAATGCGTTCCGAGGCCTTTTCGCCCATCCAAATGTGCCCCCAAAGGAAGGCTTTGGGTACAAGTGAACTCCCCAGGGGAGCCTTTACGCAGCCCCACATGCAACTGGACCCTCTGGGTTCGATGTTTCCGAGCATCCCTAAACACAGCCCTAGCCGGCATCGGAGACGAGTGAAAAATCAGGCCCCAGGAAATGCGTTGCGAGCCCTTTTCGTCCATCCAAAAGTGCCCCCAAAGGAAGGCTTTGGGTACAAGTGAACTCCCCAGGGGAGCCTTTACGCAGCCCCACATGCAACTGGACCCTCCGGGTTCGCTGTTCCTCAGCAAACCTAAACGTAGCCCTAGCCGTCATCGGAGACGAGTGAAAAATCAGGCCCCAGGAAACGCGTTCCGAGGCCTTTTTGCCCATCCAAATGTGTCCCCAAACGAAGACTTTGGGTACAAGAGAACTCCCCAGGGGAGCCTTTACGCAGCCCCACATGCAACTGGACCCTCCGGGTTCGCTGTTTCCGAGCATCCCTAAACATTACCCTAGACGGCATCGAAGACGAGTGAAAAATCAGGCCCCAGGAAATGCGTTGCGAGCCCTTTTCGCCCATCCAAAAGTGCCTGCAAAGGAAGGCTTTGGGTACAAGTGAACTCCCCAGGGGAGCCTTTACGCAGCCCCACATGCAACTGGACCCTTCGGGTTCGCTGTTTCCGAGCATCCCTAAACATAGCCCTAGCCGGCATCGAAGATGACTGAAAAATCAGGCCCCAGGAAATGCATTACGAGCCCTTTTCGCCCATCCAAAAGTGCCCCAAAAGGAAGGCTTTGGGTACAAGTGAACTCCCCAGGGGAGCCTTTACGCAGCCCCACATGCAACTGGACCCTCCGGGTTCGCTGTTCCTGAGCAAACCTAAACGTAGCCCTAGCCGTCATCGGAGACGTGTGAAAAATCAGGCCTCAGGAAATGCGTTGCGAGCCCCTTCGGACCATCCAAAAGTGCCCCCAAAGGAAGGCTTTGGGTACAAGTGAACTCCCCAGGGGAGCCTTTACGCAGCCCCACATGCAACTGGACCCTCCGGGTTCGATTTTTCCGAGTAACCCTAAATATATCCCTAGCCGGCATGGGAGAAGACTGAAAACCCGGGCCCCAGAAAACGCATTGCAAGCCCCTTTGGACCATCCAAAAGTGTCACCAAAGGAAGGCTTTGGGTACAAGAGAACTCCCCAGGGGAGCCTTTACGCAGCCCCACATGTAACTGGACCCTCCGGGTTCGCTGTTCCAGAGCAAACCTAAACGTAGCCCTAGCCGTCATCAGAGACAACTGAAAAATCAGGCCCCAGGAAATGCTTTGCGAGCCTCTTTGGACCATCCAAAAGTGCCCGCAAAGGAAGGCTTTGGGTACAAGTGATCTCCCCAGGCGAGACTTTACGCAGCCCCATATGCAACTGGACCCTCCGGGTTCGCTGTTCCTGAGCAAACCTAAAGGTCACCCTAGCCGTCTTCGGAGACGAGTGAAAAATCAGGCCCCAGGAAATGCGTTCCGAGGCCTTTTCTCCCATCCAAAAGTGCCCCCAAAGGAAGGCTTTGGGTACAAGAGAACTCCCCAGGGGAGCCTTTACGCAGCCCCACATGCAACTGGACCCTCCGGGTTCGCTGTTCCTGAGCAAACCTAAACATAGCCCTAGAAGTCATCTGAGACAAGTGAAAAATGAGGCCCCAGGAAATGCGTTGCAAGCCCTTTTCGCCCATCCAAAAGTGCCCGCAAAGGAAGGCTTTGGGTACAAGTGAACTCCCCAGGGGAGCCTTTACGCAGCCCCACATGCAACTGGACCCTCCGGGTTCGCTATTAATGAGCATCCCTAAACACAGCCCTAGCCGGCATCGATGACGACTGAAAAATCAGGCCCCAGGAAATGCGTTGCGAGCCCCTTTGGACCATCCAAAAGTGCCCCCAAAGGAAGGCTTTGGGTACAAGTGAACTCCCCAGGGGAGCCTTTACGCAGCCCCACATGCAACTGGACCCTCCGGGTTCGCTGTTTCGAAGCAAACATAAACATAGCTCTAGCCGTCATCGGAGACAAGTGAAAAATCAGGCCCCAGGAAATGCATTGCGAGCCCCTTCGGACCATCCAAAAGTTCCCCCAAAGGAAGACTTTGGGTACAAGTGAACTCCCCAGGGGAGCCTTTACGCAGCCCCACATGCAACTGGACCCTCCTGGTTTGCTGTTCCTGAGCAAACCTAAACGTAGCCCTAGCCGTCATCGGAGACGAGTGAAAAATCAGGGCCCAGGAAATGCGTTGCGAGCCCTTTTCGTCCATCCAAAAGTGCCCCCAAAGGAAGGCTTTGGGTACAAGTGAACTCCCCAGGGGAGCCTTTACGCAGCCCCACATGCAACTGGACCCTCTGGGTTCGATGTTTCCGAGCATCCCTAAACACAGCCCTAGCCGGCATCGGAGACGAGTGAAAAATCAGGCCCCAGGAAACGCGTTCCGAGGCCTTTTCGCCCATCCAAATGTGCCCCCAAACGAAGACTTTGGGTACAAGAGAACTCCCCAGGGGAGCCTTTACGCAGCCCCACATGCAACTGGACCCTCCGGGTTCGCTGTTTCCGAGCATCCCTAAACATTACCCTAGACGGCATCGAAGACGAGTGAAAAATCAGGCCCCAGGAAATGCGTTGCGAGCCCTTTTCGCCCATCCAAAAGTGCCTGCAAAGGAAGGCTTTGGGTACAAGTGAACTCCCCAGGGGAGCCTTTACGCAGCCCCACATGCAACTGGACCCTTCGGGTTCGCTGTTTCTGAGCATCCCTAAACATAGCCCTAGCCGGCATGGGAGAAGACTGAAAACCCGGGCCCCAGAAAACGCATTGCAAGCCCCTTTGGACCATCCAAAAGTGTCACCAAAGGAAGGCTTTGGGTACAAGAGAACTCCCCAGGGGAGCCTTTACGCAGCCCCACATGCAACTGGACCCTCCGGGTTCGCTGTTCCAGAGCAAACCTAAACGTAGCCCTAGCCGTCATCAGAGACGACTGAAAAATCAGGCCCCAGGAAATGCTTTGCGAGCCTCTTTGGACCATCCAAAAGTGCCCGCAAAGGAAGGCTTTGGGTACAAGTGATCTCCCCAGGGGAGCCTTTACGCAGCCCCACATGCAACTGGACCCTCCGGGTTCGCTGTTCCTGAGCAAACCTAAACGTCACCCTAGCCGTCTTCGGAGACGAGTGAAAAATCAGGCCCCAGGAAATGCGTTCCGAGGCCTTTTCTCCCATCCAAAAGTGCCCCCAAAGGAAGGCTTTGGGTACAAGAGAACTCCCCAGGGGAGCCTTTACGCAGCCCCACATGCAACTGGACCCTCCGGGTTCGCTGTTCCTGAGCAAACCTAAACATAGCCCTAGAAGTCATCGGAGACAAGTGAAAAATGAGGCCCCAGGAAATGCGTTGCAAGCCCTTTTCGCCCATCCAAAAGTGCCCCCAAAGGAAGGCTTTGGGTACAAGTGAACTCCCCAGGGGAGCCTTTACGCAGCCCCACATGCAACTGGACCCTCCGGGTTCGCTGTTAATGAGCATCCCTAAACATAGCCCTAGCCGGCATCGATGACGACTGAAAAATCAGGCCCCAGGAAATGCGTTGCGAGCCCCTTTGGACCATCCAAAAGTGCCCCCAAAGGAAGGCTTTGGGTACAAGTGAACTCCCCAGGGGAGCCTTTACGCAGCCCCACATGCAACTGGACCCTCCGGGTTCGCTGTTTCGAAGCAAACATAAACATAGCTCTAGCCGTCTTCGGAGACAAGTGAAAAATCAGGCCCCAGGAAATGCATTGCGAGCCCCTTTGGACCATCCAAAAGTTCCCCCAAAGGAAGGCTTTGGGTACAAGTGAACTCCCCAGGGGAGCCTTTACGCAGCCCCACATGCAACTGGACCCTCCTGGTTTGCTGTTCCTGAGCAAACCTAAACGTAGCCCTAGCCGTCATCGGAGACGAGTGAAAAATCAGGGCCCAGGAAATGCGTTCCGAGGCCTTTTCGCCCATCCAAATGTGCCCCCAAAGGAAGGCTTTGGGTACAAGTGAACTCCCCAGGGGAGCCTTTACGCAGCCCCACATGCAACTGGACCCTCTGGGTTCGATGTTTCCGAGCATCCCTAAACACAGCCCTAGCCGGCATCGGAGACGAGTGAAAAATCAGGCCCCAGGAAATGCGTTGCGAGCCCTTTTCGCCCATCCAAAAGTGCCCCCAAAGGAAGGCTTTGGGTACAAGTGAACTCCCCAGGGGAGCCTTTACGCAGCCCCACATGCAACTGGACCCTCCGGGTTCGCTGTTCCGAGCATCCCTAAACATTACCCTAGACGGCATCGAAGACGAGTGAAAAATCAGGCCCCAGGAAATGCGTTGCGAGCCCTTTTCGCCCATCCAAAAGTGCCTGCAAAGGAAGGCTTTGGGTACAAGTGAACTCCCCAGGGGAGCCTTTACGCAGCCCCACATGCAACTGGACCCTTCGGGTTCGCTGTTTCTGAGCATCCCTAAACATAGTAGCCCTAGCCGGCATCGAAGATGACTGAAAAATCAGGCCCCAGGAAATGCATTACGAGCCCTTTTCGCCCATCCAAAAGTGCCCCAAAAGGAAGGCTTTGGGTACAAGTGAACTCCACAGGGGAGTCTTTACGCAGCCCCACATGCAACTGGACCCTCCGGGTTCGCTGTTCCTGAGCAAACCTAAACGTAGCCCTAGCCGTCATCGGAGACGTGTGAAAAATCAGGCCCCAGGAAATGCGTTGCGAGCCCCTTCGGACCATCCAAAAGTGCCCCCAAAGGAAGGCTTTGGGTACTTCTGAAGTTCCCAGGGGAGCCTTTACGCAGCCCCACATGCAACTGGACCCTTCGGGTTCGATTTTTCCGAGCAACCCTAATTATATCCCTAACCGGCATGGGAGAAGACTGAAAACCCGGGCCCCAGAAAACGAGTTGCGAGCCCCTTTGGACCATCCAAAAGTGTCACCAAAGGAAGGCTTTGGGTACAAGAGAACTCCCCAGGGGAGCCTTTACGCAGCCCCACATGCAACTGGACCCTCCGGGTTCGCTGTTTCCGAGCATCCCTAAACATAGCCCTAGCCGGCATCGAAGACGACTGAAAAATCAGGCCCCAGGAAGTGCGTTGCAAGCCCTTTTCGCCCATCCAAAAGTGCCCCCAAAGGAAGGCTTTGGGTACAAGTGAACTCCCCAGGGGAGCCTTTACGCAGCCCCACATGCAACTGGACCCTCCGGGTTCGATTTTTTCGAGTAACCCTAAATATATCCCTAGCCGGCATGGGAGAAGACTGAAAACCCGGGCCCCAGAAAACGCATTGCAAGCCCCTTTGGACCATCCAAAAGTGTCACCAAAGGAAGGCTTTGGGTACAAGAGAACTCCCCAGGGGAGCCTTTACGCAGCCCCACATGCAACTGGACCCTCCGGGTTCGCTGTTCATGAGCAAACCTAAACGTAGCCCTAGCCGTCATCAGAGACGACTGAAAAATCAGGCCCCAGGAATGCTTTGCGAGCCTCTTTGGACCATCCAAAAGTGCCCGCAAAGGAAGGCTTTGGGTACAAGTGATCTCCCCAGGGGAGACTTTACGCAGCCCCACATGCAACTGGACCCTCCGGGTTCGCTGTTCCTGAGCAAACCTAAACGTCACCCTAGCCGTCTTCGGAGACGAGTGAAAAATCAGGCCCCAGGAAATGCGTTCCGAGGCCTTTTCTCCCATCCAAAAGTGCCCCAAAGGAAGGCTTTGGGTACAAGTGAACTCCCCAGGGGAGCCTTTACGCAGCCCCACATGCAACTGGACCCTCCGGGTTCGCTGTTTCGAAGCAAACATAACATAGCTCTAGCCGTCATCGGAGACAAGTGAAAAATCAGGCCCCAGGAAATGCATTGCGAGCCCCTTCGGACCATCCAAAAGTTCCCCCAAAGGAAGGCTTTGGGTACAAGAGTGACTCCCCAGGGGAGCCTTTACGCAGCCCCACATGCAACTGGACCCTCCTGGTTTGCTGTTCCTGAGCAAACCTAAACGTAGCCCTAGCCGTCATCGGAGACGAGTGAAAAATCAGGCCCAGGAAATGCGTTGCGAGCCCTTTTCGTCCATCCAAAAGTGCCCCCAAAGGAAGGCTTTGGGTACAAGTGAACTCCCCAGGGGAGCCTTTACGCAGCCCCACATGCAACTGGACCCTCCGGGTTCGCTGTTCATGAGCAAACCTTAACGTAGCCCTAGCAGGCATCGATGACGACTGAAAAATCAGGCCCCAGGAAATGCGTTCTGAGGCCTTTTTCGCCCATCCAAATGTGCCCCCAAAGGAAGACTTTGGTACAAGAGAACTCCCCAGGGGAGCCTTTACGCAGCCCCACATGCAACTGGACCCTCCGGGTTCGCTGTTTCCGAGCATCCCTAAACATAGCCCTAGCCGGCATCGATGACGACTGAAAAATCAGGCCCCAGGAAATGTGTTGCGAGCCCCTTCGGACCATCCAAAAGTGCCCCCAAAGGAAGGCTTTGGGTACTTCTAAAGTTCCCAGGGGAGCCTTTACGCAGCCCCACATGCAACTGGACCCTTCGGGTTCGATTTTTCCGAGCAACCCTAATTATATCCCTAACCGGCATGGGAGAAGACTGAAAACCCGGGCCCCAGAAAACGAGTTGCGAGCCCCTTTGGACCATCCAAAAGTGTCACCAAAGGAAGGCTTTGGGTACAAGAGAACTCCCCAGGGGAGCCTTTACGCAGCCCCACATGCAACTGGACCCTCCGGGTTCGCTGTTTCCGAGCATCCCTAAACATAGCCCTAGCCGGCATCGAAGACGACTGAAAAATCAGGCCCCAGGAAGTGCGTTGCAAGCCCTTTTCGCCCATCCAAAAGAGCCCCCAAAGGAAGGCTTTGGGTACAAGTGAACTCCCCAGGGGAGCCTTTACGCAGCCCCACATGCAACTGGACCCTCCGGGTTCGATTTTTCCGAGTAACCCTAAATATATCCCTAGCCGGCATGGGAGAAGACTGAAAACCCGGGCCCCAGAAAACGCATTGCAAGGCCCTTTGGACCATCCAAAAGTGTCACCAAAGGAAGGCTTTGGGTACAAGAGAACTCCCCAGGGGAGCCTTTACGCAGCCCCACATGCAACTGGACCCTCCGGGTTCGCTGTTCCTGAGCAAACCTAAACGTAGCCCTAGCCGTCATAGAGACGACTGAAAAATCAGGCCCCAGGAAATGCTTTGCGAGCCTCTTTGGACCATCCAAAAGTGCCCGCAAAGGAAGGCTTTGGGTACAAGTGAACTCCCCCAGGGGAGCCTTTACGCAGCCCCACATGCAACTGGACCCTCCTGGTTTGCTGTTCCTGAGCAAACCTTACGTAGCCCTAGCCGGCATCGATGACGACTGAAAAATCAGGCCCCAGGAAATGCGTTGCGAGGCCTTTTCGCCCATCCAAAAGTGCCCCCAAAGGAAGGCTTTGGGTACAAGTGAACTCCCCAGGGGAGCCTTTACGCAGCCCCACACTGTTTCTAAACAAACATAAACATAGCCCTAGCACGTCATCTGGAGACAAGTGAAAAATGAGGCCCTACGAAATGCGTTGCGAGCCTCCTTACGGACATCATCCGAAAAGTTCCCCCAAAGGAAGACTTTGGGTACAAGTGAACTCCCCAGGGGAGCCTTTACGCAGCCCCACATGCAACTGGACCCTCCTGGTTTGCTGTTCCTGAGCAAACCTAAACGTAGCCCTAGCCGTCATCGGAGACAAGTGAAAAATCAGGGCCCAGGACAGTGCGTTCCGAGGCCTTTTCGCCATCAAATGTGCCCCCAAAGGAAGGCTTTGGGTACAAGTGAACTCCCCAGGGGAGCCTTACGCAGCCCCCCACATGCAACTGGACCCTTTGGGATTCGATGTTTCCGAGCATCCCTAAACACAGCCCTAGCCGGCACGGAGACGAGTGAAAAATCAGGCCCCAGGAAATGCGTTTGCGAGCCCTTTTCGTCCATCCAAAAGTGCCCCCAAAGGAAGGCTTTGGGTACATAAGTGAACTCCCCAGGGGAGCCTTGTACGCAGCCCCACATGCAACTGGACCCTCCGGGTTCGCTGTTGCCTCAGCAAACCTAAACGTAGCTCCTAGCCGTCATCGGAGACGAGTGAAAAATCAGGCCCCGAGAAACGCGTTCCGAGGCACCTTTTTGCCATCCAAATGTGCCCCACAAACGAAGAGCTTTGGGTACAAGAGAAAGCTCCAGGAGGAGCCTTTACGCAAGCCCCACATGCAAACTGGACCCTCCCGGGTTCGCTGTTTCCGAGCATCCCTAAACATTACCCTAGACGGCATCGAAGACGAGGTGAAAAATCAGGCCCCAGGAAATGCGTTGCGAGCCCTTTTCGCCCATCCAAAAGTGCCTGCAAAGGAAGGCTTTGGGTACAAGTGAACTCCCCAGGGGAGGCCTTTACGCAGCCCCACATGCAACTGGACCCTTCGGGTTCGCTGTTTCCGAGCATCCCTAAACATAGCCCTAGCCGGCATCGAAGATGACTGAAAAATCAGGCCCCAGGAAATGCATTACGAGCCCTTTTCGCCCATCCAAAAGTGCCCCAAAAGGAAGGCTTTGGGTACAAGTGAACTCCCCAGGGGAGCCTTTACGCAGCCCCACATGCAACTGGACCCTCCGGGTTCGCTGTTCCTGAGCAAACCTAAACGTAGCCCTAGCCGTCATCGGAGACGTGTGAAAAATCAGGCCTCAGGAAATGCGTTGCGAGCCCCTTCGGACCATCCAAAAGTGCCCCCAAAGGAAGGCTTTGGGTACAAGAGAACTCCCCAGGGGAGCCTTTACGCAGCCCCACATGCAACTGGACCCTTCGGGTTCGATTTTTCCGAGCAACCCTAATTATATCCCTAACCGGCATGGGAGAAGACTGAAAACCCGGGCCCCAGAAAACGAGTTGCGAGCCCCTTTGGACCATCCAAAAGTGTCACCAAAGGAAGGCTTTGGGTACAAGAGAACTCCCCAGGGGAGCCTTTACGCAGCCCCACATGCAACTGGACCCTCCGGGTTCGCTGTTTCCGAGCATCCCTAAACATAGCCCTAGCCGGCATCGAAGACGACTGAAAAATCAGGCCCCAGGAAGTGCGTTGCAAGCCTTTTTCGCCCATCCAAAAGTGCCCCCAAAGGAAGGCTTTGGGTACAAGTGAACTCCCCAGGGGAGCCTTTACGCAGCCCCACATGCAACTGGACCCTCCGGGTTCGATTTTTCCGAGTAACCCTAAATATATCCCTAGCCGGCATGGGAGAAGACTGAAAACCCGGGCCCCAGAAAACGCATTGCAAGCCCCTTTGGACCATCCAAAAGTGTCACCAAAGGAAGGCTTTGGGTACAAGAGAACTCCCCAGGGGAGCCTTTACGCAGCCCCACATGTAACTGGACCCTCCGGGTTCGCTGTTCCAGAGCAAACCTAAACGTAGCCCTAGCCGTCATCAGAGACAACTGAAAAATCAGGCCCCAGGAAATGCTTTGCGAGCCTCTTTGGACCATCCAAAAGTGCCCGCAAAGGAAGGCTTTGGGTACAAGTGATCTCCCCAGGCGAGACTTTACGCAGCCCCATATGCAACTGGACCCTCCGGGTTCGCTGTTCCTGAGCAAACCTAAAGGTCACCCTAGCCGTCTTCGGAGACGAGTGAAAAATCAGGCCCCAGGAAATGCGTTCCGAGGCCTTTTCTCCCATCCAAAAGTGCCCCCAAAGGAAGGCTTTGGGTACAAGAGAACTCCCCAGGGGAGCCTTTACGCAGCCCCACATGCAACTGGACCCTCCGGGTTCGCTGTTCCTGAGCAAACCTAAACATAGCCCTAGAAGTCATCTGAGACAAGTGAAAAATGAGGCCCCAGGAAATGCGTTGCAAGCCCTTTTCGCCCATCCAAAAGTGCCCGCAAAGGAAGGCTTTGGGTACAAGTGAACTCCCCAGGGGAGCCTTTACGCAGCCCCACATGCAACTGGACCCTCCGGGTTCGCTATTAATGAGCATCCCTAAACACAGCCCTAGCCGGCATCGATGACGACTGAAAAATCAGGCCCCAGGAAATGCGTTGCGAGCCCCTTTGGACCATCCAAAAGTGCCCCCAAAGGAAGGCTTTGGGTACAAGTGAACTCCCCAGGGGAGCCTTTACGCAGCCCCACATGCAACTGGACCCTCCTGGTTTGCTGTTCCTGAGCAAACCTAAACGTAGCCCTAGCCGTCATCGGAGACGAGTGAAAAATCAGGGCCCAGGAAATGCGTTGCGAGCCCTTTTCGTCCATCCAAAAGTGCCCCCAAAGGAAGGCTTTGGGTACAAGTGAACTCCCCAGGGGAGCCTTTACGCAGCCCCACATGCAACTGGACCCTCTGGGTTCGATGTTTCCGAGCATCCCTAAACACAGCCCTAGCCGGCATCGGAGACGAGTGAAAAATCAGGCCCCAGGAAATGCGTTGCGAGCCCTTTTCGCCCATCCAAAAGTGCCCCCAAAGGAAGGCTTTGGGTACAAGTGAACTCCCCAGGGGAGCCTTTACGCAGCCCCACATGCAACTGGACCCTCCGGGTTCGCTGTTCATGAGCAAACCTAAACGTAGCCCTAGCCGTCATCGGAGACGAGTGAAAAATCAGGCCCCAGGAAACGCGTTCCGAGGCCTTTTCGCCCATCCAAATGTGCCCCCAAACGAAGACTTTGGGTACAAGAGAACTCCCCAGGGGAGCCTTTACGCAGCCCCACATGCAACTGGACCCTCCGGGTTCGCTGTTTCCGAGCATCCCTAAACATTACCCTAGACGGCATCGAAGACGAGTGAAAAATCAGGCCCCAGGAAATGCGTTGCGAGCCCTTTTCGCCCATCCAAAAGTGCCTGCAAAGGAAGGCTTTGGGTACAAGTGAACTCCCCAGGGGAGCCTTTACGCAGCCCCACATGCAACTGGACCCTTCGGGTTCGCTGTTTCTGAGCATCCCTAAACATAGCCCTAGCCGGCATGGGAGAAGACTGAAAACCCGGGCCCCAGAAAACGCATTGCAAGCCCCTTTGGACCATCCAAAAGTGTCACCAAAGGAAGGCTTTGGGTACAAGAGAACTCCCCAGGGGAGCCTTTACGCAGCCCCACATGCAACTGGACCCTCCGGGTTCGCTGTTCCAGAGCAAACCTAAACGTAGCCCTAGCCGTCATCAGAGACGACTGAAAAATCAGGCCCCAGGAAATGCTTTGCGAGCCTCTTTGGACCATCCAAAAGTGCCCGCAAAGGAAGGCTTTGGGTACAAGTGATCTCCCCAGGGGAGCCTTTACGCAGCCCCACATGCAACTGGACCCTCCGGGTTCGCTGTTCCTGAGCAAACCTAAACGTCACCCTAGCCGTCTTCGGAGACGAGTGAAAAATCAGGCCCCAGGAAATGCGTTCCGAGGCCTTTTCTCCCATCCAAAAGTGCCCCCAAAGGAAGGCTTTGGGTACAAGAGAACTCCCCAGGGGAGCCTTTACGCAGCCCCACATGCAACTGGACCCTCCGGGTTCGCTGTTCCTGAGCAAACCTAAACATAGCCCTAGAAGTCATCGGAGACAAGTGAAAAATGAGGCCCCAGGAAATGCGTTGCAAGCCCTTTTCGCCCATCCAAAAGTGCCCCCAAAGGAAGGCTTTGGGTACAAGTGAACTCCCCAGGGGAGCCTTTACGCAGCCCCACATGCAACTGGACCCTCCGGGTTCGCTGTTAATGAGCATCCCTAAACATAGCCCTAGCCGGCATCGATGACGACTGAAAAATCAGGCCCCAGGAAATGCGTTGCGAGCCCCTTTGGACCATCCAAAAGTGCCCCCAAAGGAAGGCTTTGGGTACAAGTGAACTCCCCAGGGGAGCCTTTACGCAGCCCCACATGCAACTGGACCCTCCGGGTTCGCTGTTTCGAAGCAAACATAAACATAGCTCTAGCCGTCTTCGGAGACAAGTGAAAAATCAGGCCCCAGGAAATGCATTGCGAGCCCCTTTGGACCATCCAAAAGTTCCCCCAAAGGAAGGCTTTGGGTACAAGTGAACTCCCCAGGGGAGCCTTTACGCAGCCCCACATGCAACTGGACCCTCCTGGTTTGCTGTTCCTGAGCAAACCTAAACGTAGCCCTAGCCGTCATCGGAGACGAGTGAAAAATCAGGGCCCAGGAAATGCGTTCCGAGGCCTTTTCGCCCATCCAAATGTGCCCCCAAAGGAAGGCTTTGGGTACAAGTGAACTCCCCAGGGGAGCCTTTACGCAGCCCCACATGCAACTGGACCCTCTGGGTTCGATGTTTCCGAGCATCCCTAAACACAGCCCTAGCCGGCATCGGAGACGAGTGAAAAATCAGGCCCCAGGAAATGCGTTGCGAGCCCTTTTCGCCCATCCAAAAGTGCCCCCAAAGGAAGGCTTTGGGTACAAGTGAACTCCCCAGGGGAGCCTTTACGCAGCCCCACATGCAACTGGACCCTCCGGGTTCGCTGTTCCGAGCATCCCTAAACATTACCCTAGACGGCATCGAAGACGAGTGAAAAATCAGGCCCCAGGAAATGCGTTGCGAGCCCTTTTCGCCCATCCAAAAGTGCCTGCAAAGGAAGGCTTTGGGTACAAGAGAACTCCCCAGGGGAGCCTTTACGCAGCCCCACATGCAACTGGACCCTTCGGGTTCGCTGTTTCTGAGCATCCCTAAACATAGCCCTAGCCGGCATCGAAGATGACTGAAAAATCAGGCCCCAGGAAATGCATTACGAGCCCTTTTCGCCCATCCAAAAGTGCCCCAAAAGGAAGGCTTTGGGTACAAGTGAACTCCACAGGGGAGTCTTTACGCAGCCCCACATGCAACTGGACCCTCCGGGTTCGCTGTTCCTGAGCAAACCTAAACGTAGCCCTAGCCGTCATCGGAGACGTGTGAAAAATCAGGCCCCAGGAAATGCGTTGCGAGCCCCTTCGGACCATCCAAAAGTGCCCCCAAAGGAAGGCTTTGGGTACTTCTGAAGTTCCCAGGGGAGCCTTTACGCAGCCCCACATGCAACTGGACCCTTCGGGTTCGATTTTTCCGAGCAACCCTAATTATATCCCTAACCGGCATGGGAGAAGACTGAAAACCCGGGCCCCAGGAAATGCGTTGCGAGCCCCTTTGGACCATCCAAAAGTGTCACCAAAGGAAGGCTTTGGGTACAAGTGAACTCCCCAGGGGAGCCTTTACGCAGCCCCACATGCAACTGGACCCTCCGGGTTCGATTTTTTCGAGTAACCCTAAATATATCCCTAGCCGGCATGGGAGAAGACTGAAAACCCGGGCCCCAGAAAACGCATTGCAAGCCCCTTTGGACCATCCAAAAGTGTCACCAAAGGAAGGCTTTGGGTACAAGAGAACTCCCCAGGGGAGCCTTTACGCAGCCCCACATGCAACTGGACCCTCCGGGTTCGCTGTTCATGAGCAAACCTAAACGTAGCCCTAGCCGTCATCAGAGACGACTGAAAAATCAGGCCCCAGGAAATGCTTTGCGAGCCTCTTTGGACCATCCAAAAGTGCCCGCAAAGGAAGGCTTTGGGTACAAGTGATCTCCCCAGGGGAGACTTTACGCAGCCCCACATGCAACTGGACCCTCCGGGTTCGCTGTTCCTGAGCAAACCTAAACGTCACCCTAGCCGTCTTCGGAGACGAGTGAAAAATCAGGCCCCAGGAAATGCGTTCCGAGGCCTTTTCTCCCATCCAAAAGTGCCCCCAAAGGAAGGCTTTGGGTACAAGTGAACTCCCCAGGGGAGCCTTTACGCAGCCCCACATGCAACTGGACCCTCCGGGTTCGCTGTTTCGAAGCAAACATAAACATAGCTCTAGCCGTCATCGGAGACAAGTGAAAAATCAGGCCCCAGGAAATGCATTGCGAGCCCCTTCGGACCATCCAAAAGTTCCCCCAAAGGAAGGCTTTGGGTACAAGTGAACTCCCCAGGGGAGCCTTTACGCAGCCCCACATGCAACTGGACCCTCCTGGTTTGCTGTTCCTGAGCAAACCTAAACGTAGCCCTAGCCGTCATCGGAGACGAGTGAAAAATCAGGGCCCAGGAAATGCGTTGCGAGCCCTTTTCGTCCATCCAAAAGTGCCCCCAAAGGAAGGCTTTGGGTACAAGTGAACTCCCCAGGGGAGCCTTTACGCAGCCCCACATGCAACTGGACCCTCCGGGTTCGCTGTTCATGAGCAAACCTTAACGTAGCCCTAGCAGGCATCGATGACGACTGAAAAATCAGGCCCCAGGAAATGCGTTCTGAGGCCTTTTCGCCCATCCAAATGTGCCCCCAAAGGAAGACTTTGGGTACAAGAGAACTCCCCAGGGGAGCCTTTACGCAGCCCCACATGCAACTGGACCCTCTGGGTTCGCTGTTTCCGAGCATCCCTAAACATAGCCCTAGCCGGCATCGATGACGACTGAAAAATCAGGCCCCAGGAAATGCGTTGCGAGCCCTTTTGGACCATCCAAAAGTGCCCCCAAAGGAAGGCTTTGGGTACAAGTGATCTCCCCAGGGGAGCCTTTACGCAGCCCCACATGCAACTGGACCCTCCGGGTTCGCTGTTCCTCAGCAAACCTAAACGTAGCCCTAGCCGTCATCGGAGACGAGTGAAAAATCAGGCCCCAGGAAACGCGTTCCGAGGCCTTTTCGCCCATCCAAATGTGCCCCCAAACGAAGACTTTGGGTACAAGAGAACTCCCCAGGGGAGCCTTTACGCAGCCCCACATGCAACTGGACCCTCCGGGTTCGCTGTTTCCGAGCATCCCTAAACATTACCCTAGACGGCATCGAAGACGAGTGAAAAATCAGGCCCCAGGAAATGCGTTGCGAGCCCTTTTCGCCCATCCAAAAGTGCCTGCAAAGGAAGGCTTTGGGTACAAGTGAACTCCCCAGGGGAGCCTTTACGCAGCCCCACATGCAACTGGACCCTTCGGGTTCGCTGTTTCCGAGCATCCCTAAACATTACCCTAGACGGCATCGAAGACGTGTGAAAAATCAGGCCCCAGGAAACGTGTTG
The DNA here is from genome assembly GCF_963932015.1 of Anas acuta. Lineage (NCBI taxonomy): Eukaryota > Metazoa > Chordata > Aves > Anseriformes > Anatidae > Anas > Anas acuta. Next base: position 314,547 of record NW_027076058.1, on the reverse strand, counting down.
CGAGCCCCTTCGGACAATCCAAAAGTGCCCCCAAAGGAAGGCTTTGGGTACTTCTAAAGTTCCCAGGGGAGCCTTTACGCAGCCCCACATGCAACTGGACCCTCCGGGTTCGCTATTCCTGAGCATCCCTAAACATAGCCCTAGCCGGCATCGAAGACGACTGAAAAATCAGGCCCCAGGAAATGCGTTGCGAGCCCTTTTCGCCCATCCAAAAGTGCCTGCAAAGGAAGGCTTTGGGTACAAGTGAACTCCCCAGGGGAGCCTTTACGCAGCCCCACATGCAACTGGACCCTCCGGGTTCGCTATTAATGAGAATCCCTAAACATAGCCCTAGCCGGCATCGATGACGACTGAAAAATCAGGCCCCAGGAAATGCGTTGCAAGCCCCTTTGGACCATCCAAAAGTTCCCCCAAAGGAAGGCTTTGGGTACAAGTGAACTCCCCAGGGGAGCCTTTACGCAGCCCCACATGCAACTGGACCCTCCTGGTTTGCTGTTCCTGAGCAAACCTTAACGTAGCCCTAGCCGTCATCGGAGACGAGTGAAAAATCAGGCCCCAGGAAATGCGTTCCGAGGCCTTTTCGCCCATCCAAATGTGCCCCCAAAGGAAGGCTTTGGGTACAAGTGAACTCCCCAGGGGAGCCTTTACGCAGCCCCACATGCAACTGGACCCTCCGGGTTCGCTGTTAATGAGCATCCCTAAACATAGCCCTAGCCGGCATCGATGACGACTGAAAAATCAGGCCCCAGGAAATGCGTTGCGAGCCCCTTTGGACCATCCAAAAGTGCCCCCAAAGGAAGGCTTTGGGTACAAGTGAACTCCCCAGGGGAGCCTTTACGCAGCCCCACATGCAACTGGACCCTCCGGATTCGCTGTTTCTAAACAAACATAAACATAGCCCTAGCCGTCATCGGAGACAAGTGAAAAATGAGGCCCTAGGAAATGCGTTGCGAGCCCCTTCGGACCATCCAAAAGTGCCCGCAAAGGAAGGCTTTGGGTACAAGTGAACTCCCCAGGGGAGCCTTTACGCAGCCCCACATGCAACTGGACCATCCTGGTTTGCTGTTCCTGAGCAAACCTAAACGTAGCCCTAGCCGTCATCGGAGACGAGTGAAAAATCAGGCCCCAGGAAATGCGTTCCGAGGCCTTTTCGCCCATCCAAATGTGCCCCCAAAGGAAGGCTTTGGGTACAAGTGAACTCCCCAGGGGAGCCTTTACGCAGCCCCACATGCAACTGGACCCTCTGGGTTCGATGTTTCCGAGCATCCCTAAACATTACCCTAGCCGGCATCGAAGACGAGTGAAAAATCAGGCCCCAGGAAATGCGTTGCGAGCCCTTTTCGTCCATCCAAAAGTGCCTGCAAAGGAAGGCTTTGGGTACAAGTGAACTCCCCAGGGGAGCCTTTACGCAGCCCCACATGCAACTGGACCCTCCGGGTTCGCTGTTCCTCAGCAAACCTAAACGTAGCCCTAGCCGTCATCGGAGACGAGTGAAAAATCAGTCCCCAGGAAATGCGTTCCGAGGCCTTTTCGCCCATCCAAATGTGCCCCCAAAGGAAGGCTTTGGGTACAAGAGAACTCCCCAGGGGAGCCTTTACGCAGCCCCACATGCAACTGGACCCTCCGGGTTCGCTGTTTCCGAGCATCCCTAAACATTACCCTAGACGGCATCGAAGACGAGTGAAAAATCAGGCCCCAGGAAATGCGTTGCGAGCCCTTTTCGCCCATCCAAAAGTGCCTGCAAAGGAAGGCTTTGGGTACAAGTGAACTCCCCAGGGGAGCCTTTACGCAGCCCCACATGCAACTGGACCCTTCGGGTTCGCTGTTTCTGAGCATCCCTAAACGTAGCCCTATCCGGCATCGAAGATGACTGAAAAATCAGGCCCCAGGAAATGCATTACGAGCCCTTTTCGCCCATCCAAATGTGCCCCAAAAGGAAGGCTTTGGGTACAAGTGAACTCCCCAGGGGAGCCTTTACGCAGCCCCACATGCAACTGGACCCTCCGGGTTCGCTGTTCCTGAGCAAACCTAAACGTAGCCCTAGCCGTCATCGGAGACGTGTGAAAAATCAGGCCCCAGGAAATGCGTTGCGAGCCCTTTTCGTCCATCCAAAAGTGCCCCCAAAGGAAGGCTTTGGGTACAAGTGAACTCCCCAGGGGAGCCTTTACGCAGCCCCACATGCAACTGGACCCTCCGGGTTCGATTTTTCCGAGCAACCCTAATTATATCCCTAACCGGCATGGGAGAAGACTGAAAACCCGGGCCCCAGAAAACGAGTTGCGAGCCCCTTTGGACCATCCAAAAGTGTCACCAAAGGAAGGCTTTGGGTACAAGAGAACTCCCCAGGGGAGCCTTTACGCAGCCCCACATGCAACTGGACCCTCCGGGTTCGCTGTTTCCGAGCATCCCTAAACATAGCCCTAGCCGGCATCGAAGACGACTGAAAAATCAGGCCCCAGGAAGTGCGTTGCAAGCCCTTTTCGCCCATCCAAAAGTGCCCCCAAAGGAAGGCTTTGGGTACAAGTGAACTCCCCAGGGGAGCCTTTACGCAGCCCCACATGCAACTGGACCCTCCGGGTTCGATTTTTCCGAGTAACCCTAAATATATCCCTAGCCGGCATGGGAGAAGACTGAAAACCCGGGCCCCAGAAAACGCATTGCAAGCCCCTTTGGACCATCCAAAAGTGTCACCAAAGGAAGGCTTTGGGTACAAGAGAACTCCCCAGGGGAGCCTTTACGCAGCCCCACATGCAACTGGACCCTCCGGGTTCGCTGTTCCTGAGCAAACCTAAACGTAGCCCTAGCCGTCATCAGAGACGACTGAAAAATCAGGCCCCAGGAAATGCTTTGCGAGCCTCTTTGGACCATCCAAAAGTGCCCGCAAAGGAAGGCTTTGGGTACAAGTGATCTCCCCAGGGGAGCCTTTACGCAGCCCCACATGCAACTGGACCCTCCGGGTTCGCTGTTCCTGAGCAAACCTAAACGTCACCCTAGCCGTCTTCGGAGACGAGTGAAAAATCAGGCCCCAGGAAATGCGTTCCGAGGCCTTTTCTCCCATCCAAAAGTGCCCCCAAAGGAAGGCTTTGGGTACAAGAGAACTCCCCAGGGGAGCCTTTACGCAGCCCCACATGCAACTGGACCCTCCGGGTTCGTTGTTTCTAAGCAAACATAAACATAGCCCTAGCCGTCATCGGAGACAAGTGAAAAATGAGGCCCTACGAAATGCGTTGCGAGCCCCTTCGGACCATCCAAAAGTTCCCCCAAAGGAAGGCTTTGGGTACAAGTGAACTCCCCAGGGGAGCCTTTACGCAGCCCCACATGCAACTGGACCCTCCGGGTTCGCTGTTTCCGAGCATCCCTAAACATTACCATAGACGGCATCGAAGACGAGTGAAAAATCAGGCCCCAGGAAATGCGTTGCGAGCCCTTTTCGCCCATCCAAAAGTGCCTGCAAAGGAAGGCTTTGGGTACAAGTGAACTCCCCAGGGGACCCTTTACGCAGCCCCACATGCAACTGGACCCTCTGGGTTCGCTGTTCCTGAGCAAACCTAAACGTAGCCCTAGCCGTCATCGGAGACGTGTGAAAAATCAGGCCCCAGGAAATGCGTTGCGAGCCCCTTCGGACCATCCAAAAGTGCCCCCAAAGGAAGGCTTTGGGTACTTCTGAAGTTCCCAGGGGAGCCTTTACGCAGCCCCACATGCAACTGGACCCTTCGGGTTCGATTTTTCCGAGCAACCCTAATTATATCCCTAACCGGCATGGGAGAAGACTGAAAACCCGGGCCCCAGAAAACGAGTTGCGAGCCCCTTTGGACCATCCAAAAGTGTCACCAAAGGAAGGCTTTGGGTACAAGTGAACTCCCCAGGGGAGCCTTTACGCAGCCCCACATGCAACTGGACCCTCCGGGTTCGCTGTTTCCGAGCATCCCTAAACATAGCCCTAGCCGGCATCGATGACGACTGAAAAATCAGGCCCCAGGAAATGCGTTGCGAGCCCCTTTGGACCATCCAAAAGTGCCCCCAAAGGAAGGCTTTGGATACAAGTGATCTCCCCAGGGGAGCCTTTACGCAGCCCCACATGCAACTGGACCCTCCGGGTTCGCTGTTTCTAAGCAAACATAAACATAGCCCTAGCCGTCATCGGAGACAAGTGAAAAATCAGGCCCCAGGAAATGCGTTGCGAGCCCCTTCGGACCATCCAAAAGTTCCCCCAAAGGAAGGCTTTGGGTACAAGTGAACTCCCCAGGGGAGCCTTTACGCAGCCCCACATGCAACTGGACCCTCCTGGTTTGCTGTTCCTGAGCAAACCTAAACGTAGCCCTAGCCGTCATCGGAGACGAGTGAAAAATCAGGCCCCAGGAAATGCGTTCCGAGGCCTTTTCGCCCATCCAAATGTGCCCCCAAAGGAAGGCTTTGGGTACAAGAGAACTCCCCAGGGGAGCCTTTACGCAGCCCCACATGCAACTGGACTCTCCGGGTTCGCTGTTTCCGAGCAACCCTAAATATATCACTAGCCGGCATCGGAGACGAGTGAAAAATCAGGCCCCAGGAAATGCGTTGCGAGCCCTTTTCGCCCATCCAAAAGTGCCCCCAAAGAAAGGCTTTGGGTACAAGTGAACTCCCCAGGGGAGCCTTTACGCAGCCCCACATGCAACTGGACCCTCCGGGTTCGATTTTTCCAAGCAACCCTAAATATATCACTAGCCGGCACGGGAGAAGACTGAAAACCCGGGCCCCAGAAAACGCGTTGCAAGCCCCTTTGGACCATCCAAAAGTGTCACCAAAGGAAGGCTTTGGGTACAAGTGAACTCCCCAGGGGAGCCTTTACGCAGCCCCACATGCAACTGGACCCTCCGGGTTCGCTGTTAATGAGCAAACCTTAACGTAGCCCTAGCCGGCATCGATGACGACTGAAAAATCAGGCCCCAGGAAATGCGTTCTGAGGCCTTTTCGCCCATCCAAAAGTGCCCGCAAAGGAAGACTTTGGGTACAAGAGAACTCCCCAGGGGAGCCTTTACGCAGCCCCACATGCAACTGGACCCTCCGGGTTCGCTGTTTCCCAGCATCCCTAAACATTACCCTAGACGGCATCGAAGACGAGTGAAAAATCAGGCCCCAGGAAATGCATTGCGAGCCCTTTTCGCCCATCCAAAAGTGCCTGCAAAGGAAGGCTTTGGGTACAAGTGAACTCCCCAGGGGAGCCTTTACGCAGCCCCACATGCAACTGGACCCTTCGGGTTCGCTGTTTCTGAGCATCCCTAAACATAGCCCTAGCCGGCTTCGAAGATGACTGAAAAATCAGGCCCCAGGAAATGCGTTACGAGACCTTTTCGCCCATCCAAAAGTGCCCCCAAAGGAAGGCTTTGGGTACATCTGAAGTTCCGAGGGGAGCCTTTACGCAGCCCCACATGCAACTGGACCCTTCGGGTTCGATTTTTCCGAGCAACCCTAATTATATCCCTAACCGGCATGGGAGAAGACTGAAAAATCAGGCCCCAGAAAACGCGTTGCAAGCCCCTTTGGACCATCCAAAAGTGTCACGAAAGGAAGGCTTTGGGTACAAGAGAACTCCCCAGGGGAGCCTTTACGCAGCCCCACATGCAACTGGACCCTCCGGGTTCGATGTTTCCGAGCATCCCTAAATATAGCCCTAGCCGTCATCGGAGACGAGTGAAAAATCAGACCCCAGGAAATGCGTTGCGAGCCCTTTTCGCCCATCCAAAAGTGCCTGCAAAGGAAGGCTTTGGGTACAAGTGAACTCCCCAGGGGAGCCTTTACGCAGCCCCACATGCAACTGGACCCTTCGGGTTCGCTGTTTCTGAGCATCCCTAAACATAGCCCTAGCCGGCATGGGAGAAGACTGAAAACCCGGGCCCCAGAAAACGCATTGCAAGCCCCTTTGGACCATCCAAAAGTGTCACCAAAGGAAGGCTTTGGGTACAAGAGAACTCCCCAGGGGAGCCTTTACGCAGCCCCACATGCAACTGGACCCTCCGGGTTCGCTGTTCCAGAGCAAACCTAAACGTAGCCCTAGCCGTCATCAGAGACGACTGAAAAATCAGGCCCCAGGAAATGCTTTGCGAGCCTCTTTGGACCATCCAAAAGTGCCCGCAAAGGAAGGCTTTGGGTACAAGTGATCTCCCCAGGGGAGCCTTTACGCAGCCCCACATGCAACTGGACCCTCCGGGTTCGCTGTTCCTGAGCAAACCTAAACGTCACCCTAGCCGTCTTCGGAGACGAGTGAAAAATCAGGCCCCAGGAAATGCGTTCCGAGGCCTTTTCTCCCATCCAAAAGTGCCCGCAAAGGAAGGCTTTGGGTACAAGTGAACTCCCCAGGGGAGCCTTTACGCAGCCCCACATGCAACTGGACCCTCCGGGTTCGCTGTTAATGAGCATCCCTAAACATAGCCCTAGCCGGCATCGATGACGACTGAAAAATCAGGCCCCAGGAAATGCGTTGCGAGCCCCTTTGGACCATCCAAAAGTGCCCCCAAAGGAAGGCTTTGGGTACAAGTGAACTCCCCAGGGGAGCCTTTACGCAGCCCCACATGCAACTGGACCCTCCGGGTTCGCTGTTTCGAAGCAAACATAAACATAGCTCTAGCCGTCTTCGGAGACAAGTGAAAAATCAGGCCCCAGGAAATGCATTGCGAGCCCCTTTGGACCATCCAAAAGTTCCCCCAAAGGAAGGCTTTGGGTACAAGTGAACTCCCCAGGGGAGCCTTTACGCAGCCCCACATGCAACTGGACCCTCCTGGTTTGCTGTTCCTGAGCAAACCTAAACGTAGCCCTAGCCGTCATCGGAGACGAGTGAAAAATCAGGGCCCAGGAAATGCGTTCCGAGGCCTTTTCGCCCATCCAAATGTGCCCCCAAAGGAAGGCTTTGGGTACAAGTGAACTCCCCAGGGGAGCCTTTACGCAGCCCCACATGCAACTGGACCCTCTGGGTTCGATGTTTCCGAGCATCCCTAAACACAGCCCTAGCCGGCATCGGAGACGAGTGAAAAATCAGGCCCCAGGAAATGCGTTGCGAGCCCTTTTCGTCCATCCAAAAGTGCCCCCAAAGGAAGGCTTTGGGTACAAGTGAACTCCCCAGGGGAGCCTTTACGCAGCCCCACATGCAACTGGACCCTCCGGGTTCGCTGTTCATGAGCAAACCTAAACGTAGCCCTAGCCGTCATCGGAGACGAGTGAAAAATCAGGCCCCAGGAAACGCGTTCCGAGGCCTTTTCGCCCATCCAAATGTGCCCCCAAACGAAGACTTTGGGTACAAGAGAACTCCCCAGGGGAGCCTTTACGCAGCCCCACATGCAACTGGACCCTCCGGGTTCGCTGTTTCCGAGCATCCCTAAACATTACCCTAGACGGCATCGAAGACGAGTGAAAAATCAGGCCCCAGGAAATGCGTTGCGAGCCCTTTTCGCCCATCCAAAAGTGCCTGCAAAGGAAGGCTTTGGGTACAAGTGAACTCCCCAGGGGAGCCTTTACGCAGCCCCACATGCAACTGGACCCTTCGGGTTCGCTGTTTCTGAGCATCCCTAAACATAGCCCTAGCCGGCATCGGAGACGAGTGAAAAATCAGGCCCCAGGAAATGCATTACGAGCCCTTTTCGCCCATCCAAAAGTGCCCCCAAAGAAAGGCTTTGGGTACAAGTGAACTCCACAGGGGAGTCTTTACGCAGCCCCACATGCAACTGGACCCTCCGGGTTCGCTGTTCCTGAGCAAACCTAAACGTAGCCCTAGCCGTCATCGGAGACGTGTGAAAAATCAGGCCCCAGGAAATGCGTTGCGAGCCCCTTCGGACCATCCAAAAGTGCCCCCAAAGGAAGGCTTTGGGTACTTCTGAAGTTCCCAGGGGAGCCTTTACGCAGCCCCACATGCAACTGGACCCTTCGGGTTCGATTTTTCCGAGCAACCCTAATTATATCCCTAACCGGCATGGGAGAAGACTGAAAACCCGGGCCCCAGAAAACGAGTTGCGAGCCCCTTTGGACCATCCAAAAGTGTCACCAAAGGAAGGCTTTGGGTACAAGAGAACTCCCCAGGGGAGCCTTTACGCAGCCCCACATGCAACTGGACCCTCCGGGTTCGCTGTTTCCGAGCATCCCTAAACATAGCCCTAGCCGGCATCGAAGACGACTGAAAAATCAGGCCCCAGGAAGTGCGTTGCAAGCCCTTTTCGCCCATCCAAAAGTGCCCCCAAAGGAAGGCTTTGGGTACAAGTGAACTCCCCAGGGGAGCCTTTACGCAGCCCCACATGCAACTGGACCCTCCGGGTTCGATTTTTTCGAGTAACCCTAAATATATCCCTAGCCGGCATGGGAGAAGACTGAAAACCCGGGCCCCAGAAAACGCATTGCAAGCCCCTTTGGACCATCCAAAAGTGTCACCAAAGGAAGGCTTTGGGTACAAGAGAACTCCCCAGGGGAGCCTTTACGCAGCCCCACATGCAACTGGACCCTCCGGGTTCGCTGTTCATGAGCAAACCTAAACGTAGCCCTAGCCGTCATCAGAGACGACTGAAAAATCAGGCCCCAGGAAATGCTTTGCGAGCCTCTTTGGACCATCCAAAAGTGCCCGCAAAGGAAGGCTTTGGGTACAAGTGATCTCCCCAGGGGAGACTTTACGCAGCCCCACATGCAACTGGACCCTCCGGGTTCGCTGTTCCTGAGCAAACCTAAACGTCACCCTAGCCGTCTTCGGAGACGAGTGAAAAATCAGGCCCCAGGAAATGCGTTCCGAGGCCTTTTCTCCCATCCAAAAGTGCCCCCAAAGGAAGGCTTTGGGTACAAGTGAACTCCCCAGGGGAGCCTTTACGCAGCCCCACATGCAACTGGACCCTCCGGGTTCGCTGTTTCGAAGCAAACATAAACATAGCTCTAGCCGTCATCGGAGACAAGTGAAAAATCAGGCCCCAGGAAATGCATTGCGAGCCCCTTCGGACCATCCAAAAGTTCCCCCAAAGGAAGGCTTTGGGTACAAGTGAACTCCCCAGGGGAGCCTTTACGCAGCCCCACATGCAACTGGACCCTCCTGGTTTGCTGTTCCTGAGCAAACCTAAACGTAGCCCTAGCCGTCATCGGAGACGAGTGAAAAATCAGGGCCCAGGAAATGCGTTGCGAGCCCTTTTCGTCCATCCAAAAGTGCCCCCAAAGGAAGGCTTTGGGTACAAGTGAACTCCCCAGGGGAGCCTTTACGCAGCCCCACATGCAACTGGACCCTCCGGGTTCGCTGTTCATGAGCAAACCTTAACGTAGCCCTAGCCGGCATCGATGACGACTGAAAAATCAGGCCCCAGGAAATGCGTTCTGAGGCCTTTTCGCCCATCCAAATGTGCCCCCAAAGGAAGACTTTGGGTACAAGAGAACTCCCCAGGGGAGCCTTTACGCAGCCCCACATGCAACTGGACCCTCCGGGTTCGCTGTTTCCGAGCATCCCTAAACATAGCCCTAGCCGGCATCGATGACGACTGAAAAATCAGGCCCCAGGAAATGCGTTGCGAGCCCCTTTGGACCATCCAAAAGTGCCCCCAAAGGAAGGCTTTGGGTACAAGTGATCTCCCCAGGGGAGCCTTTACGCAGCCCCACATGCAACTGGACCCTCCGGGTTCGCTGTTCCTCAGCAAACCTAAACGTAGCCCTAGCCGTCATCGGAGACGAGTGAAAAATCAGGCCCCAGGAAACGCGTTCCGAGGCCTTTTCGCCCATCCAAATGTGCCCCCAAACGAAGACTTTGGGTACAAGAGAACTCCCCAGGGGAGCCTTTACGCAGCCCCACATGCAACTGGACCCTCCGGGTTCGCTGTTTCCGAGCATCCCTAAACATTACCCTAGACGGCATCGAAGACGAGTGAAAAATCAGGCCCCAGGAAATGCGTTGCGAGCCCTTTTCGCCCATCCAAAAGTGCCTGCAAAGGAAGGCTTTGGGTACAAGTGAACTCCCCAGGGGAGCCTTTACGCAGCCCCACATGCAACTGGACCCTTCGGGTTCGCTGTTTCCGAGCATCCCTAAACATTACCCTAGACGGCATCGAAGACGTGTGAAAAATCAGGCCCCAGGAAACGTGTTGCGAGCCCCTTCGGACAATCCAAAAGTGCCCCCAAAGGAAGGCTTTGGGTACTTCTAAAGTTCCCAGGGGAGCCTTTACGCAGCCCCACATGCAACTGGACCCTCCGGGTTCGCTGTTCCTGAGCATCCCTAAACATAGCCCTAGCGGGCATCGAAGACGACTGAAAAATCAGGCCCCAGGAAATGCGTTGCGAGCCCTTTTCGCCCATCCAAAAGTGCCTGCAAAGGAAGGCTTTGGGTACAAGTGAACTCCCCAGGGGAGCCTTTACGCAGCCCCACATGCAACTGGACCCTCCGGGTTCGCTGTTAATGAGAATCCCTAAACATAGCCCTAGCCGGCATCGATGACGACTGAAAAATCAGGCCCCAGGAAATGCGTTGCAAGCCCCTTTGGACTATCCAAAAGTGCCTGCAAAGGAAGGCTTTGGGTACAAGTGAACTCCCCAGGGGAGCCTTTACGCAGCCCCACATGCAACTGGACCCTCCGGGTTCTCTGTTTCTAAGCAAACATAAACATAGCCCTAGCCGTCATCGGAGACAAGTGAAAAATCAGGCCCTAGGAAATGCGTTGCGAGCCCCTTCGGACCATCCAAAAGTTCCCCCAAAGGAAGGCTTTGGGTACAAGTGAACTCCCCAGGGGAGCCTTTACGCAGCCCCACATGCAACTGGACCCTCCTGGTTTGCTGTTCCTGAGCAAACCTTAACGTAGCCCTAGCCGTCATCGGAGACGAGTGAAAAATCAGGCCCCAGGAAATGCGTTCCGAGGCCTTTTCGCCCATCCAAATGTGCCCCCAAAGGAAGGCTTTGGGTACAAGTGAACTCCCCAGGGGAGCCTTTACGCAGCCCCACATGCAACTGGACCCTCCGGGTTCGCTGTTAATGAGCATCCCTAAACATAGCCCTAGCCGGCATCGATGACGACTGAAAAATCAGGCCCCAGGAAATGCGTTGCGAGCCCCTTTGGACCATCCAAAAGTGCCCCCAAAGGAAGGCTTTGGGTACAAGTGAACTCCCCAGGGGAGCCTTTACGCAGCCCCACATGCAACTGGACCCTCCGGATTCGCTGTTTCTAAACAAACATAAACATAGCCCTAGCCGTCATCGGAGACAAGTGAAAAATCAGGCCCTAGGAAATGCGTTGCGAGCCCCTTCGGACCATCCAAAAGTGCCCGCAAAGGAAGGCTTTGGGTACAAGTGAACTCCCCAGGGGAGCCTTTACGCAGCCCCACATGCAACTGGACCATCCTGGTTTGCTGTTCCTGAGCAAACCTAAACGTAGCCCTAGCCGTCATCGGAGACGAGTGAAAAATCAGGCCCCAGGAAATGCGTTCCGAGGCCTTTTCGCCCATCCAAATGTGCCCCCAAAGGAAGGCTTTGGGTACAAGTGAACTCCCCAGGGGAGCCTTTACGCAGCCCCACATGCAACTGGACCCTCTGGGTTCGATGTTTCCGAGCATCCCTAAACATTACCCTAGACGGCATCGAAGACGAGTGAAAAATCAGGCCCCAGGAAATGCGTTGCGAGCCCTTTTCGCCCATCCAAAAGTGCCTGCAAAGGAAGGCTTTGGGTACAAGTGAACTCCCCAGGGGAGCCTTTACGCAGCCCCACATGCAACTGGACCCTTCGGGTTCGCTGTTTCTGAGCATCCCTAAACATAGCCCTAGCCGGCATGGGAGAAGACTGAAAACCCGGGCCCCAGAAAACGCATTGCAAGCCCCTTTGGACCATCCAAAAGTGTCACCAAAGGAAGGCTTTGGGTACAAGAGAACTCCCCAGGGGAGCCTTTACGCAGCCCCACATGCAACTGGACCCTCCGGGTTCGCTGTTCATGAGCAAACCTAAACGTAGCCCTAGCCGTCATCAGAGACGACTGAAAAATCAGGCCCCAGGAAATGCTTTGCGAGCCTCTTTGGACCATCCAAAAGTGCCCGCAAAGGAAGGCTTTGGGTACAAGTGATCTCCCCAGGGGAGCCTTTACGCAGCCCCACATGCAACTGGACCCTCCGGGTTCGCTGTTCCTGAGCAAACCTAAACGTCACCCTAGCCGTCTTCGGAGACGAGTGAAAAATCAGGCCCCAGGAAATGCGTTCCGAGGCCTTTTCTCCCATCCAAAAGTGCCCCCAAAGGAAGGCTTTGGGTACAAGAGAACTCCCCAGGGGAGCCTTTACGCAGCCCCACATGCAACTGGACCCTCCGGGTTCGCTGTTCCTGAGCAAACCTAAACATAGCCCTAGAAGTCATCGGAGACAAGTGAAAAATGAGGCCCCAGGAAATGCGTTGCAAGCCCTTTTCGCCCATCCAAAAGTGCCCGCAAAGGAAGGCTTTGGGTACAAGTGAACTCCCCAGGGGAGCCTTTACGCAGCCCCACATGCAACTGGACCCTCCGGGTTCGCTGTTAATGAGCATCCCTAAACATAGCCCTAGCCGGCATCGATGACGACTGAAAAATCAGGCCCCAGGAAATGCGTTGCGAGCCCCTTTGGACCATCCAAAAGTGCCCCCAAAGGAAGGCTTTGGGTACAAGTGAACTCCCCAGGGGAGCCTTTACGCAGCCCCACATGCAACTGGACCCTCCGGGTTCGCTGTTTCGAAGCAAACATAAACATAGCTCTAGCCGTCTTCGGAGACAAGTGAAAAATCAGGCCCCAGGAAATGCATTGCGAGCCCCTTTGGACCATCCAAAAGTTCCCCCAAAGGAAGGCTTTTGGTACAAGTGAACTCCCCAGGGGAGCCTTTACGCAGCCCCACATGCAACTGGACCCTCCTGGTTTGCTGTTCCTGAGCAAACCTAAACGTAGCCCTAGCCGTCATCGGAGACGAGTGAAAAATCAGGGCCCAGGAAATGCGTTCCGAGGCCTTTTCGCCCATCCAAATGTGCCCCCAAAGGAAGGCTTTGGGTACAAGTGAACTCCCCAGGGGAGCCTTTACGCAGCCCCACATGCAACTGGACCCTCTGGGTTCGATGTTTCCGAGCATCCCTAAACACAGCCCTAGCCGGCATCGGAGACGAGTGAAAAATCAGGCCCCAGGAAATGCGTTGCGAGCCCTTTTCGTCCATCCAAAAGTGCCCCCAAAGGAAGGCTTTGGGTACAAGTGAACTCCCCAGGGGAGCCTTTACGCAGCCCCACATGCAACTGGACCCTCCGGGTTCGCTGTTCATGAGCAAACCTAAACGTAGCCCTAGCCGTCATCGGAGACGAGTGAAAAATCAGGCCCCAGGAAACGCGTTCCGAGGCCTTTTCGCCCATCCAAATGTGCCCCCAAACGAAGACTTTGGGTACAAGAGAACTCCCCAGGGGAGCCTTTACGCAGCCCCACATGCAACTGGACCCTCCGGGTTCGCTGTTTCCGAGCATCCCTAAACATTACCCTAGACGGCATCGAAGACGAGTGAAAAATCAGGCCCCAGGAAATGCGTTGCGAGCCCTTTTCGCCCATCCAAAAGTGCCTGCAAAGGAAGGCTTTGGGTACAAGTGAACTCCCCAGGGGAGCCTTTACGCAGCCCCACATGCAACTGGACCCTTCGGGTTCGCTGTTTCTGAGCATCCCTAAACATAGCCCTAGCCGGCATCGAAGATGACTGAAAAATCAGGCCCCAGGAAATGCATTACGAGCCCTTTTCGCCCATCCAAAAGTGCCCCAAAAGGAAGGCTTTGGGTACAAGTGAACTCCACAGGGGAGTCTTTACGCAGCCCCACATGCAACTGGACCCTCCGGGTTCGCTGTTCCTGAGCAAACCTAAACGTAGCCCTAGCCGTCATCGGAGACGTGTGAAAAATCAGGCCCCAGGAAATGCGTTGCGAGCCCCTTCGGACCATCCAAAAGTGCCCCCAAAGGAAGGCTTTGGGTACTTCTGAAGTTCCCAGGGGAGCCTTTACGCAGCCCCACATGCAACTGGACCCTTCGGGTTCGATTTTTCCGAGCAACCCTAATTATATCCCTAACCGGCATGGGAGAAGACTGAAAACCCGGGCCCCAGAAAACGAGTTGCGAGCCCCTTTGGACCATCCAAAAGTGTCACCAAAGGAAGGCTTTGGGTACAAGAGAACTCCCCAGGGGAGCCTTTACGCAGCCCCACATGCAACTGGACCCTCCGGGTTCGCTGTTTCCGAGCATCCCTAAACATAGCCCTAGCCGGCATCGAAGACGACTGAAAAATCAGGCCCCAGGAAGTGCGTTGCGAGCCCTTTTCGCCCATCCAAAAGTGCCCCCAAAGGAAGGCTTTGGGTACAAGTGAACTCCCCAGGGGAGCCTTTACGCAGCCCCACATGCAACTGGACCCTCCGGGTTCGATTTTTTCGAGTAACCCTAAATATATCCCTAGCCGGCATGGGAGAAGACTGAAAACCCGGGCCCCAGAAAACGCATTGCAAGCCCCTTTGGACCATCCAAAAGTGTCACCAAAGGAAGGCTTTGGGTACAAGAGAACTCCCCAGGGGAGCCTTTACGCAGCCCCACATGCAACTGGACCCTCCGG